>NC_090391.1:60485545-60573045 GCF_036365525.1 Heterodontus francisci
GAAGCATTAGATTGAGGAGCTGCATTAGATTGAGGGGCTGCATAAGTTTGAGGGGCAGCCTTAGTTTGAGAGGCTGGCTTAGTTTGAGGGGCTGCCTTAGATTGAGGAGCTGCATTAGATTGAGGGGCTGCATAAGTTTGAGGGGCTGCATAACTTTGAGGGGCTGATAACTTTGAGAGGCTGCATAAGTTTGAGGGGCTGCATAGGATTGAGAGGCTGCCTTAGTTTGAGGGTCTGCCTTAGTTTGAGGGGCTGCCTTAGATTGAGGAGCTGCATTAGATTGAGGGGCTGCATTAGTTTGTGGTACTGCATTAGTTTTAGGAGCTGCATTAGTTTGAGGGTCTGCATTAGTTTGAGGGTCTGCCTTAGTTTGAGAGGCTGGCTTAGTTTGAGGGTCTGCCTTTGTTTGAGGGTCCGCCTTTGTTTGAGGGGCTGCCTTCGTTTGAGCGGCTGCATTAGTTTGAGGTACTGCATTAGTTTGAGGTACTGCATTAGTTTGAGGGTCTGCATTAGTTTGAGGGTCTGCCTTAGTTTGATAGGCTGCCTTTGTTTGAGCGGCTGCATTAGTTTGAGGTACTGCATTAGTTTGAGAGTCTGCATTAGTTTAAGGGGAAGCACTAGATTGAGGGGCTGCATAATTTTGTTGGGCTGCTTTAGTTTGAGGAGCTGGATTAGTTTGAGGCGCTGCTTTAGCTTGAGGCGCTGCTTTAGTTTGAGGGGATGCATTAGTTTGAACGGATGCATTCGATTGAGATTCTGCATTATTTTGAGGAGCTGCATTAGTTTGAGTGAAGTCATTAGTTTGACTGAAGTTATATATTTGAGAGGCTGCATTAATTTGAGGGGCTGCTTTAATTTGAGGAGCTGCATTAGCTTTAGAGGCTGCCTTCGTTTTAGGGGCGGCATAACTTTAGGCACTGCATACGCTTGAGGGGCTGCATTAGTTTGAGGGGTGCCTTAGTTTGAGGGGCTGCATAAGTTTGAGAGGCTGCCTCAGTTTGAAGGGGTGCCTTAGTTTGAGGGGTTGCCTTCGTTTGAGGGGATGCATTATTTTGAGGGGGTTCATTAGTTTGAGGGGCTGCCTTAGATTGAGGGCCTGCTTTAGTTTAAGGGACTGCCTTAATTTGAGGGGCTGCATTAGTTTGAGGTACTGCATTAGTTTGAGGGGCTGCATTAGTTTGAGGGGCTGCCTTTTTTTGAGGGCATGCCTCAGTTTGAGGCACTGAATTAGTTTGAGGGGTTGTCTTAGGTAGCAGATGCATTATTTCGAGGGGTTGCATTAGTTTGAGGGGCTGCATTAATTTGAGTGAAGTCAGTAGTTTGAATGAAGTTATTTATTTGAGGGGCTGCATTAGTTTAAGGGGCTGCATTACTTTGAGGAGCTGCATTAGTTTGAGTGAAGTTGTTAATTTGAAGGGCTGCATTAATTTGAGGAGCTGCATTACATTAAGGAGCTGCATTAGTTTGAGGGGCTGCCTTAGTTTGAGGTGCTGCCTCAGATTGAGGAGCTGCCTTAGTTTGAGGTTCTGCCTTAGTTTGAGGCTCTGCCTTAGTTTGAGGGGCTGCCTGAGTATGAGGGGCTGGCTTAGTTTGAGGCGCTGCTTTAGCTTGAGGCGCTGCTTTAGTTTGAGAGGATGCATTAGTTTGAGGGGATGCATTCGATTGAGATCCTGCATTATTTTGAGGAGCTGCATTAGTTTGAGTGAAGACATTAGTTTGACTGAAGTTATATATTTGAGATTCTGCATTATTTTGAGGAGCTGCATTAGTTTGAGTGAAGTCATTAGTTTGACTGAAGTTATATATTTGAGAGGCTGCATTAATTTGAGGCGCTGCTTTAGCTTGAGGCGCTGCTTTAGTTTGAGTGAAATCATTAGTTTAATTGAAGTTATTTATTCGAAGGGCTACATTATTTTGAGGGGCTGCATTAATTTGAGGGGCTGCTTTAATTTGAGGGGCTGCCTTATTATGAGGGGCTGCCTTTGTTTGAGGGGCTGCCTTACTTTGAGGGGCTGCCTTACTTTGAGGCACTGCCTGACTCTGAGGGGATGCATTAGTTTGCGGGTCTGCATTAGTTTGAGGGTCTGCATTAGTTTGAGGGTCTGCCTTCGTTTGAGGTCTGCATAACTTTGAGGGGCTGCATAACTTTGAGGGGCTGATAACCTTGAGAGGATGCATAAGTTTGATGGGCTGCATAGGATTGAGGGGCTGCCTTAGTTTGAGGGGCTGTCTTAGATTGAGGGTCTGTCTTATTTTGAGGGGTGCATTAGTTTGAGGTACTGCATTAGTTTGATGGTCTGCATAAGTTTGAGTGTCAGCCTTCGTATGAGGGGGCTGCATATGTTTGAGGGTCAGCCTTTGTTTGAGGGCTGCATATCTTTGAGGGGCTGCATAACTTTGAGGGGCTGATAACTTTGAGAGGCTGCATAAGTTTGATGGGCTGCATAGGATTGAGGGGCTGCCTTAGTTTGAGGGGCTGTCTTAGATTGAGGGTCTGTCTGATTTTGAGGGGTGCATTAGGTTGAGGTACTGCATTAGTTTGAGGGTCTGCATTAGTTTGAGGGTCTGCCTTCGTATGAGTGTCTGCCTTCGTATGAGGGGCAACATTAGTTTGATAGGCTGCTTTAGTTTGAGGGGCTGCTTTAGTTTGAGGGTCTGCCTTTGTTTGAGGGTCTGCCTTTGTTTTAGCGGCTGCATTAGTTTGAGGTACTGCATTAGTTTGAGGTACTGCATTCGTTTGAGGGTCTGCATTAGTTTGAGGATATGTCTTAGTTTGATAGGCTGCCTTTGTTTGAGGCGCTGCCTGACTATGAGGAGATGCATTAGTTTGAGGATCTGCATTAGTTTGTGAGGCTGTAATAGTTTGAGGATCTCCCTAAGTTTGAGAGACTGCATTAGTTTAAGGTGAAGCATCAGCTTGAGGGGCTGCATTATTTTGTGGGGCTGCTTTAGAGTGAGGAGGTGGATTAGATTGAGGGTCGGCCTTAGATTGAGGGGCTGCCTTAGTTTGAGGGGCTGCCTTAGATTGAGGGGCTGCCTTAGATTGAGGGGCTGCCTTAGTTTGATAGGCTGCCTTTGTTTGAGGCGCTGCCTGACTATGAGGGGATGCATTAGTTTGAGGGTGTGCCTTAGTTTGAGGGTCTGCCTTTGTTTGAGGGTCTGCCTGAGTATGAGGGGATGCATTACTTTGAGTGGATGCATTAATTTGAGAGGCTGTAATAGTTTGAGGATCTCCCTCAGTTTGAGAGTCTGCATTAGTTTAAGGGGAAGCATTAGATTGAGGGGCTGCATAATTTTGTGGGGCTGCTTTAGTTTGGGGAGCTGGATTAGATTGAGGATCGGCCTTAGATTGAGGGTCTGCCTTAGTTTGAGGGGCTGCCTTGGTATGAGGGGCTGCCTTCGTTTGTTTGGCTGCCTTAGTTTGAGGGAATTCATTAGTTTGAGGGTCTGCCTTAGTTTGAGGGGCTGCCTTAGATTGAGGAGCTGCATTAGATTGAGGGGCTGCATAAGTTTGAGGGGCAGCCTTAGTTTGAGAGGCTGGCTTAGTTTGAGGGTCTGCCTTTGTTTGAGGGACTGCCTTTGTTTGAGGGGCTGCCTTCGTTTGAGCGGCTGCATTAGTTTGTGGTACTGCATTAGTTTGAGGAGCTGCATTAGTTTGAGGGTCTGCATTAGTTTGAGGGTCTGCCTTAGTTTGATAGGCTGCCTTTGTTTGAGGCGCTGCCTGACTATGAGGGGATGCATTAGTTTAAGGATCTGCATTAGTTTCAGGGTCTGCATTAGTTTGAGGGTCTGCCTTAGTTAGATGGGCTGCCTTTGTTTGAGCGGCTGCATTAGTTTGAGGTACTGCATTAGTTTGAGAGTCTGCATTAGTTTAAGGGGAAGCACTAGATTGAGGGGCTGCATAATTTTGTTGGGCTGCTTTAGTTTGAGGAGCTGGATTAGTTTGAGGCGCTGCTTTAGCTTGAGGCGCTGCTTTAGTTTGAGGGGATGCATTAGTTTGAACGGATGCATTCGATTGAGATTCTGCATTATTTTGAGGAGCTGCATTAGTTTGAGTGAAGTCATTAGTTTGACTGAAGTTATATATTTGAGAGGCTGCATTAATTTGAGGGGCTGCTTTAATTTGAGGAGCTGCATTAGCTTTAGAGGCTGCCTTCGTTTTAGGGGCGGCATAACTTTAGGCACTGCATACGCTTGAGGGGCTGCATTAGTTTGAGGGGTGCCTTAGTTTGAGGGGCTGCATAAGTTTGAGAGGCTGCCTCAGTTTGAAGGGCTGCCTTAGTTTGAGGGGTTGCCTTCGTTTGAAGGGATGCATTATTTTGAGGGGCTGCATTATTTTGAGGGGCTGCCTTAGTTTGAGGGGCTGCCTTAGATTGAGGGCCTGCTTTAGTTTAAGGGACTGCCTTAATTTGAGGGGCTGCATTAGTTTGAGGTACTGCATTAGCTTGAGGGGCTGCATTAGTTTGAGGGGCTGCCTTTTTTGAGGGTTTGCCTCAGTTTGAGGCACTGAATTAGTTTGAGGGGTTGTCTTAGGTTGCAGATGCATTATTTCGAGGGGTTGCATTAGTTTGAGGGGCTGCATTAATTTTAGTGAATTCAGTAGTTTGAATGAAGTTATTTATTTGAGGGGCTGCATTAGTTTAAGGGGCTGCATTACTTTGAGGAGCTGCATTAGTTTGAGTGAAGTTGTTAATTTGAAGGGCTGCATTAATTTGAGGAGCTGCATTACATTAAGGAGCTGCATTAGTTTGAGGGGCTGCCTTAGTTTGAGGTGCTGCCTCAGATTGAGGAGCTGCCTTAGTTTGAGGCTCTGCCTTAGTTTGAGGCTCTGCCTTAGTTTGAGGGGCTGCCTGAGTATGAGGGGCTGGCTTAGTTTGAGGCGCTGCTTTAGCTTGAGCCGCTGCTTTCGTTTGAGAGGATGCATTAGTTTGAGGGGATGCATTCGATTGAGATCCTGCATTATTTTGAGGAGCTGCATTAGTTTGAGTGAAGTCATTAGTTTGACTGAAGTTATATATTTGAGATTCTGCATTATTTTGAGGAGCTGCATTAGTTTGAGTGAAGTCATTAGTTTGACTGAAGTTATATATTTGAGAGGCTGCATTAATTTGAGGCGCTGCTTTAGCTTGAGGCGCTGCTTTAGTTTGAGTGAAATCATTAGTTTAATTGAAGTTATTTATTCGAAGGGCTACATTATTTTGAGGGGCTGCATTAATTTGAGGGGCTGCTTTAATTTGAGGGGCTGCCTTATTATGAGGGGCTGCCTTTGTTTGAGGGGCTGCCTTACTTTGAGGGGCTGCCTTACTTTGAGGCGCTGCCTGACTCTGAGGGGATGCATTAGTTTGCGGGTCTGCATTAGTTTGAGGGTCTGCATTAGTTTGAGGGTCTGCCTTCGTTTGAGGTCTGCATAACTTTGAGGGGCTGCATAACTTTGAGGGGCTGATAACCTTGAGAGGATGCATAAGTTTGATGGGCTGCATAGGATTGAGGGGCTGCCTTAGTTTGAGGGGCTGTCTTAGATTGAGGGTCTGTCTTATTTTGAGGGGTGCATTAGTTTGAGGTACTGCATTAGTTTGATGGTCTGCATAAGTTTGAGTGTCAGCCTTCGTATGAGGGGGCTGCATATGTTTGAGGGTCAGCCTTTGTTTGAGGGCTGCATATCTTTGAGGGGCTGCATAACTTTGAGGGGCTGATAACTTTGAGAGGCTGCATAAGTTTGATGGGATGCATAGGATTGAGGGGCTGCCTTAGTTTGAGGGGCTGTCTTAGATTGAGTTTCTGTCTGATTTTGAGGGGTGCATTAGTTTGAGGTACTGCATTAGTTTGAGGGTCTGCATTAGTTTGAGGGTCTGCCTTCGTATGAGTGTCTGCCTTCGTATGAGGGGCAACATTAGTTTGATAGGCTGCTTTAGTTTGAGGGGCTGCTTTAGTTTGAGGGTCTGCCTTTGTTTGAGGGTCTGCCTTTGTTTTAGCGGCTGCATTAGTTTGAGGTACTGCATTAGTTTGAGGTACTGCATTCGTTTGAGGGTCTGCATTAGTTTGAGGATATGTCTTAGTTTGATAGGCTGCCTTTGTTTGAGGCGCTGCCTGACTATGAGGAGATGCATTAGTTTGAGGATCTGCATTAGTTTGTGAGGCTGTAATAGTTTGAGGATCTCCCTAAGTATGAGAGACTGCATTAGTTTAAGGTGAAGCATCAGCTTGAGGGGCTGCATTATTTTGTGGGGCTGCTTTAGAGTGAGGAGGTGGATTAGATTGAGGGTCGGCCTTAGATTGAGGGGCTGCCTTAGTTTGAGGGGCTGCCTTAGATTGAGGGGCTGCCTTAGATTGAGGGGCTGCCTTAGTTTGATAGGCTGCCTTTGTTTGAGGCGCTGCCTGACTATGAGGGGATGCATTAGTTTGAGGGTGTGCCTTAGTTTGAGGGTCTGCCTTTGTTTGAGGGTCTTCCTGAGTATGAGGGGATGCATTACTTTGAGTGGATGCATTAATTTGAGAGGCTGTAATAGTTTGAGGATCTCCCTCAGTTTGAGAGTCTGCATTAGTTTAAGGGGAAGCATTAGATTGAGGGGCTGCATAATTTTGTGGGGCTGCTTTAGTTTGGGGAGCTGGATTAGATTGAGGATCGGCCTTAGATTGAGGGTCTGCCTTAGTTTGAGGGGCTGCCTTGGTATGAGGGGCTGCCTTCGTTTGTTTGGCTGCCTTAGTTTGAGGGAATTCATTAGTTTGAGGGTCTGCCTTAGTTTGAGGGGCTGCCTTAGATTGAGGAGCTGCATTAGATTGAGGGGCTGCATAAGTTTGAGGGGCAGCCTTAGTTTGAGAGGCTGGCTTAGTTTGAGGGTCTGCCTTTGTTTGAGGGACTGCCTTTGTTTGAGGGGCTGCCTTCGTTTGAGCGGCTGCATTAGTTTGTGGTACTGCATTAGTTTGAGGAGCTGCATTAGTTTGAGGGTCTGCATTAGTTTGAGGGTCTGCCTTAGTTTGATAGGCTGCCTTTGTTTGAGGCGCTGCCTGACTATGAGGGGATGCATTAGTTTAAGGATCTGCATTAGTTTCAGGGTCTGCATTAGTTTGAGGGTCTGCCTTAGTTAGATGGGCTGCCTTTGTTTGAGCGGCTGCATTAGTTTGAGGTACTGCATTAGTTTGAGAGTCTGCATTAGTTTAAGGGGAAGCACTAGATTGAGGGGCTGCATAATTTTGTTGGGCTGCTTTAGTTTGAGGAGCTGGATTAGTTTGAGGCGCTGCTTTAGCTTGAGGCGCTGCTTTAGTTTGAGGGGATGCATTAGTTTGAACGGATGAATTCGATTGAGATTCTGCATTATTTTGAGGAGCTGCATTAGTTTGAGTGAAGTCATTAGTTTGACTGAAGTTATATATTTGAGAGGCTGCATTAATTTGAGGGGCTGCTTTAATTTGAGGAGCTGCATTAGCTTTAGAGGCTGCCTTCGTTTTAGGGGCGGCATAACTTTAGGCACTGCATACGCTTGAGGGGCTGCATTAGTTTGAGGGGTGCCTTAGTTTGAGGGGCGGCATAAGTTTGAGAGGCTGCCTCAGTTTGAAGGGGTGCCTTAGTTTGAGGGGTTGCCTTCGTTTGAGGGGATGCATTATTTTGAGGGGCTGCATTATTTTGAGGGGCTGCCTTAGTTTGAGGGGCTGCCTTAGATTGAGGGCTTGCCTCAGTTTGAGGCACTGAATTAGTTTGAGGGGTTGTCTTAGGTTGCAGATGCATTATTTCGAGGGGTTGCATTAGTTTGAGGGGCTGCATTAATTTGAGTGAAGTCAGTAGTTTGAATGAAGTTATTTATTTGAGGGGCTGCATTAGTTTAAGGGGCTGCATTACTTTGAGGAGCTGCATTAGTTTGAGTGAAGTTGTTAATTTGAAGGGCTGCATTAATTTGAGGAGCTGCATTACATTAAGGAGCTGCATTAGTTTGAGGGGCTGCCTTAGTTTGAGGTGCTGCCTCAGATTGAGGAGCTGCCTTAGTTTGAGGCTCTGCCTTAGTTTGAGGCTCTGCCTTAGTTTGAGGGGCTGCCTGAGTATGAGGGGCTGGCTTAGTTTGAGGCGCTGCTTTAGCTTGAGCCGCTGCTTTCGTTTGAGAGGATGCATTAGTTTGAGGGGATGCATTCGATTGAGATTCTGCATTATTTTGAGGAGCTGCATTAGTTTGAGTGAAGTCATTAGTTTGACTGAAGTTATATATTTGAGAGGCTGCATTAATTTGAGGCGCTGCTTTAGCTTGAGGCGCTGCTTTAGTTTGAGTGAAATCATTAGTTTAATTGAAGTTATTTATTCGAAGGGCTACATTATTTTGATGGGCTGCATTAATTTGAGGGGCTGCTTTAATTTGAGGGGCTGCCTTATTATGAGGGGCTGCCTTTGTTTGAGGGGCTGCCTTACTTTGAGGGGCTGCCTTACTTTGAGGCGCTGCCTGACTCTGAGGGGATGCATTAGTTTGCGGGTCTGCATTAGTTTGAGGGTCTGCATTAGTTTGAGGGTCTGCCTTCGTTTGAGGTCTGCATAACTTTGAGGGGCTGCATAACTTTGAGGGGCTGATAACCTTGAGAGGATGCATAAGTTTGATGGGCTGCATAGGATTGAGGGGCTGCCTTAGTTTGAGGGGCTGTCTTAGATTGAGGGTCTGTCTTATTTTGAGGGGTGCATTAGTTTGAGGTACTGCATTAGTTTGATGGTCTGCATAAGTTTGAGTGTCAGCCTTCGTATGAGGGGGCTGCATATGTTTGAGGGTCAGCCTTTGTTTGAGGGCTGCATATCTTTGAGGGGCTGCATAACTTTGAGGGGCTGATAACTTTGAGAGGCTGCATAAGTTTGATGGGATGCATAGGATTGAGGGGCTGCCTTAGTTTGAGGGGCTGTCTTAGATTGAGTTTCTGTCTGATTTTGAGGGGTGCATTAGTTTGAGGTACTGCATTAGTTTGAGGGTCTGCATTAGTTTGAGGGTCTGCCTTCGTATGAGTGTCTGCCTTCGTATGAGGGGCAACATTAGTTTGATAGGCTGCTTTAGTTTGAGGGGCTGCTTTAGTTTGAGGGTCTGCCTTTGTTTGAGGGTCTGCCTTTGTTTTAGCGGCTGCATTAGTTTGAGGTACTGCATTAGTTTGAGGTACTGCATTAGTTTGAGGGTCTGCATTAGTTTGAGGATATGTCTTAGTTTGATAGGCTGCCTTTGTTTGAGGCGCTGCCTGACTATGAGGAGATGCATTAGTTTGAGGATCTGCATTAGTTTGTGAGGCTGTAATAGTTTGAGGATCTCCCTAAGTTTGAGAGACTGCATTAGTTTAAGGTGAAGCATCAGCTTGAGGGGCTGCATTATTTTGTGGGGCTGCTTTAGAGTGAGGAGGTGGATTAGATTGAGGGTCGGCCTTAGATTGAGGGGCTGCCTTAGTTTGAGGGGCTGCCTTAGATTGAGGGGCTGCCTTAGATTGAGGGGCTGCCTTAGTTTGATAGGCTGCCTTTGTTTGAGGCGCTGCCTGACTATGAGGGGATGCATTAGTTTGAGGGTGTGCCTTAGTTTGAGGGTCTGCCTTTGTTTGAGGGTCTGCCTGAGTATGAGGGGATGCATTACTTTGAGTGGATGCATTAATTTGAGAGGCTGTAATAGTTTGAGGATCTCCCTCAGTTTGAGAGTCTGCATTAGTTTAAGGGGAAGCATTAGATTGAGGGGCTGCATAATTTTGTGGGGCTGCTTTAGTTTGGGGAGCTGGATTAGATTGAGGATCGGCCTTAGATTGAGGGTCTGCCTTAGTTTGAGGGGCTGCCTTGGTATGAGGGGCTGCCTTCGTTTGTTTGGCTGCCTTAGTTTGAGGGAATTCATTAGTTTGAGGGTCTGCCTTAGTTTGAGGGGCTGCCTTAGATTGAGGAGCTGCATTAGATTGAGGGGCTGCATAAGTTTGAGGGGCAGCCTTAGTTTGAGAGGCTGGCTTAGTTTGAGGGTCTGCCTTTGTTTGAGGGACTGCCTTTGTTTGAGGGGCTGCCTTCGTTTGAGCGGCTGCATTAGTTTGTGGTACTGCATTAGTTTGAGGAGCTGCATTAGTTTGAGGGTCTGCATTAGTTTGAGGGTCTGCCTTAGTTTGATAGGCTGCCTTTGTTTGAGGCGCTGCCTGACTATGAGGGGATGCATTAGTTTAAGGATCTGCATTAGTTTCAGGGTCTGCATTAGTTTGAGGGTCTGCCTTAGTTAGATGGGCTGCCTTTGTTTGAGCGGCTGCATTAGTTTGAGGTACTGCATTAGTTTGAGAGTCTGCATTAGTTTAAGGGGAAGCACTAGATTGAGGGGCTGCATAATTTTGTTGGGCTGCTTTAGTTTGAGGAGCTGGATTAGTTTGAGGCGCTGCTTTAGCTTGAGGCGCTGCTTTAGTTTGAGGGGATGCATTAGTTTGAACGGATGCATTCGATTGAGATTCTGCATTATTTTGAGGAGCTGCATTAGTTTGAGTGAAGTCATTAGTTTGACTGAAGTTATATATTTGAGAGGCTGCATTAATTTGAGGGGCTGCTTTAATTTGAGAAGCTGCATTAGCTTTAGAGGCTGCCTTCGTTTTAGGGGCGGCATAACTTTAGGCACTGCATACGCTTGAGGGGCTGCATTAGTTTGAGGGGTGCCTTAGTTTGAGGGGCTGCATAAGTTTGAGAGGCTGCCTCAGTTTGAAGGGGTGCCTTAGTTTGAGGGGTTGCCTTCGTTTGAGGGGATGCATTATTTTGAGGGGCTGCATTATTTTGAGGGGCTGCCTTAGTTTGAGGGGCTGCCTTAGATTGAGGGCCTGCTTTAGTTTAAGGGACTGCCTTAATTTGAGGGTCTGCATTAGTTTGAGGTACTGCATTAGTTTGAGGGGCTGCATTAGTTTGAGGGGCTGCCTTTTTTGAGGGCTTGCCTCAGTTTGAGGCACTGAATTAGTTTGAGGGGTTGTCTTAGGTTGCAGATGCATTATTTCGAGGGGTTGCATTAGTTTGAGGGGCTGCATTAATTTGAGTGAAGTCAGTAGTTTGAATGAAGTTATTTATTTGAGGGGCTGCATTAGTTTAAGGGGCTGCATTACTTTGAGGAGCTGCATTAGTTTGAGTGAAGTTGTTAATTTGAAGGGCTGCATTAATTTGAGGAGCTGCATTACATTAAGGAGCTGCATTAGTTTGAGGGGCTGCCTTAGTTTGAGGTGCTGCCTCAGATTGAGGAGCTGCCTTAGTTTGAGGCTCTGCCTTAGTTTGAGGCTCTGCCTTAGTTTGAGGGGCTGCCTGAGTATGAGGGGCTGGCTTAGTTTGAGGCGCTGCTTTAGTTTGAGAGGATGCATTAGTTTGAGGGGATGCATTCGATTGAGATCCTGCATGATTTTGAGGAGCTGCATTAGTTTGAGTGAAGTCATTAGTTTGACTGAAGTTATATATTTGAGATTCTGCATTATTTTGAGGAGCTGCATTAGTTTGAGTGAAGTCATTAGTTTGACTGAAGTTATATATTTGAGAGGCTGCATTAATTTGAGGAACTAAGGCGCTGCCTTAGTTCGATGGGCTGCCTTAGTTTGAGGGGCTGCCTTTGTTTGAGGCTCTGCCTTACTATGAGGGGATGCATTAGTTTGAGTGGATGCATTAGTTTGAGAGGCTGTAATAGTTTGAGGATCTGCCTCAGTTTGAGAGTATGCATTAGTTTAAGGGGAAGCATTAGCTTGAGGGGCTGCATTATTTTGTGGGGCTGCTTTAGTTTGAGGAGCTGGATTAGATTGATGGTCGGCCAGACATTGAGGGTCTGCCTTACTATGAGGGGATGCATTAGATTGAGTGGATGCAATAGTTTGAGGGGCTGCATAAGTTTGAGGCGCTGAATTAGTTTGAGGGTCTGCCTTAGTTTGAGGATCTGAATAAGTTTGACGATGTGCATTACTTTGAGGAGCTGCATTACTTTGAGGAGCTGCATTAGTTTGAGTGAAATCATTAGTTTAATTGAAGTTATTTATTCGAAGGGCTACATTATTTTGAGGGGCTGCATTAATTTGAGGGGCTGCTTTAATTTGAGGGGCTGCCTTATTGTGAGGGGCTGCCTTTGTTTGAGGGGCTGCCTTACTTTGAGGGGCTGCCTTACTTTGAGGCGCTGCCTGACTCTGAGGGGATGCATTAGTTTGCGGGTCTGCATTAGTTTGAGGGTCTGCATTAGTTTGAGGGTCTGCCTTCGTTTGAGGTCTGCATAACTTTGAGGGGCTGCATAACTTTGAGGGGCTGATAACCTTGAGAGGATGCATAAGTTTGATGGGCTGCATAGGATTGAGGGGCTGCCTTAGTTTGAGGGGCTGTCTTAGATTGAGGGTCTGTCTTATTTTGAGGGGTGCATTAGTTTGAGGTACTGCATTAGTTTGATGGTCTGCATAAGTTTGAGTGTCAGCCTTCGTATGAGGGGGCTGCATATGTTTGAGGGTCAGCCTTTGTTTGAGGGCTGCATATCTTTGAGGGGCTGCATAACTTTGAGGGGCTGATAACTTTGAGAGGCTGCATAAGTTTGATGGGCTGCATAGGATTGAGGGGCTGCCTTAGTTTGAGGGGCTGTCTTAGATTGAGGGTCTGTCTGATTTTGAGGGGTGCATTAGTTTGAGGTACTGCATTAGTTTGAGGGTCTGCATTAGTTTGAGGGTCTGCCTTCGTATGAGTGTCTGCCTTCGTATGAGGGGCAACATTAGTTTGATAGGCTGCTTTAGTTTGAGGGGCTGCATTAGTTTGAGGGGCTGCCTTTTTTGAGGGCTTGCCTCAGTTTGAGGCACTGAATTAGTTTGAGGGGTTGTCTTAGGTTGCAGATGCATTATTTCGAGGGGTTGCATTAGTTTGAGGGGCTGCATTAATTTGAGTGAAGTCAGTAGTTTGAATGAAGTTATTTATTTGAGGGGCTGCATTAGTTTAAGGGGCTGCATGACTTTGAGGAGCTGCATTAGTTTGAGTGAAGTTGTTAATTTGAAGGGCTGCATTAATTTGAGGAGCTGCATTACATTAAGGAGCTGCATTAGTTTGAGGGGCTGCCTTAGTTTGAGGTGCTGCCTCAGATTGAGGAGCTGCCTTAGTTTGAGGCTCTGCCTTAGTTTGAGGCTCTGCCTTAGTTTGAGGGGCTGCCTGAGTATGAGGGGCTGGCTTAGTTTGAGGCGCTGCTTTAGCTTGAGCCGCTGCTTTCGTTTGAGAGGATGCATTAGTTTGAGGGGATGCGTTCGATTGAGATCCTGCATTATTTTGAGGAGCTGCATTAGTTTGAGTGAAGTCATTAGTTTGACTGAAGTTATATATTTGAGATTCTGCATTATTTTGAGGAGCTGCATTAGTTTGAGTGAAGTCATTAGTTTGACTGAAGTTATATATTTGAGAGGCTGCATTAATTTGAGGAACTAAGGCGCTGCCTTAGTTCGATGGGCTGCCTTAGTTTGAGGGGCTGCCTTTGTTTGAGGCTCTGCCTTACTATGAGGGGATGCATTAGTTTGAGTGGATGCATTAGTTTGAGAGGCTGTAATAGTTTGAGGATCTGCCTCAGTTTGAGAGTATGCATTAGTTTAAGGGGAAGCATTAGCTTGAGGGGCTGCATTATTTTGTGGGGCTGCTTTAGTTTGAGGAGCTGGATTAGATTGATGGTCGGCCAGACATTGAGGGTCTGCCTTACTATGAGGGGATGCATTAGATTGAGTGGATGCAATAGTTTGAAGGGCTGCATAAGTTTGAGGCGCTGAATTAGTTTGAGGGTCTGCCTTAGTTTGAGGATCTGAATAAGTTTGACGATGTGCATTACTTTGAGGAGCTGCATTACTTTGAGGAGCTGCATTAGTTTGAGTGAAATCATTAGTTTAATTGAAGTTATTTATTCGAAGGGCTACATTATTTTGAGGGGCTGCATTAATTTGAGGGGCTGCTTTAATTTGAGGGGCTGCCTTATTGTGAGGGGCTGCCTTTGTTTGAGGGGCTGCCTTACTTTGAGGGGCTGCCTTACTTTGAGGCGCTGCCTGACTCTGAGGGGATGCATTAGTTTGCGGGTCTGCATTAGTTTGAGGGTCTGCATTAGTTTGAGGGTCTGCCTTCGTTTGAGGTCTGCATAACTTTGAGGGGCTGCATAACTTTGAGGGGCTGATAACCTTGAGAGGATGCATAAGTTTGATGGGCTGCATAGGATTGAGGGGCTGCCTTAGTTTGAGGGGCTGTCTTAGATTGAGGGTCTGTCTTATTTTGAGGGGTGCATTAGTTTGAGGTACTGCATTAGTTTGATGGTCTGCATAAGTTTGAGTGTCAGCCTTCGTATGAGGGAGCTGCATATGTCTGAGGGTCAGCCTTTGTTTGAGGGCTGCATATCTTTGAGGGGCTGCATAACTTTGAGGGGCTGATAACTTTGAGAGGCTGCATAAGTTTGATGGGCTGCATAGGATTGAGGGGCTGCCTTAGTTTGAGGGGCTGTCTTAGATTGAGGGTCTGTCTGATTTTGAGGGGTGCATTAGTTTGAGGTACTGCATTAGTTTGAGGGTCTGCATTAGTTTGAGGGTCTGCCTTCGTATGAGTGTCTGCCTTCGTATGAGGGGCAACATTAGTTTGATAGGCTGCTTTAGTTTGAGGGGCTGCCTTTGTTTGAGGGTCTGCCTTTGTTTTAGCGGCTGCATTAGTTTGAGGTACTGCATTAGTTTGAGGTACTGCATTAGTTTGAGGGTCTGCCTGACTATGAGGAGATGCATTAGTTTTGAGGATATGTCTTAGTTTGATAGGCTGCCTTTGTTTGAGGCGCTGCCTGACTATGAGGAGATGCATTAGTTTGAGGATCTGCATTAGTTTGTGAGGCTGTAATAGTTTGAGGATCTCCCTAAGTTTGAGATACTGCATTAGTTTAAGGTGAAGCATCAGCTTGAGGGGCTGCATTATTTTGTGGGGCTGCTTTAGAGTGAGGAGGTGGATTAGATTGAGGGTCGGCCTTAGATTGAGGGGCTGCCTTAGTTTGAGGGGCTGCCTTAGATTGAGAGGCTGCCTTAGATTGAGGGGCTGCCTTAGTTTGATAGGCTGCCTTTGTTTGAGGCGCTGCCTGACTATGAGGGGATGCATTAGTTTGAGGGTGTGCCTTAGTTTGAGGGTCTGCCTTTGTTTGAGGGTCTGCCTGAGTATGAGGGGATGCATTACTTTGAGTGGATGCATTAATTTGAGAGGCTGTAATAGTTTGAGGATCTCCCTCAGTTTGAGAGTCTGCATTAGTTTAAGGGGAAGCATTAGATTGAGGGGCTGCATAATTTTGTGGGGCTGCTTTAGTTTGGGGAGCTGGATTAGATTGAGGGTCGGCCTTAGATTGAGGGTCTGCCTTAGTTTGAGGGGCTGCCTTGGTATGAGGGGCTGCCTTCGTTTGTTTGGCTGCCTTAGTTTGAGGGAATTCATTAGTTTGAGGGTCTGCCTTAGTTTGAGGGGCTGCCTTAGATTGAGGAGCTGCATTAGATTGAGGGGCTGCATAAGTTTGAGGGGCAGCCTTAGTTTGAGAGGCTGGCTTAGTTTGAGGGTCTGCCTTTGTTTGAGGGACTGCCTTTGTTTGAGGGGCTGCCTTCGTTTGAGCGGCTGCATTAGTTTGTGGTACTGCATTAGTTTGAGGAGCTGCATTAGTTTGAGGGTCTGCATTAGTTTGAGGGTCTGCCTTAGTTTGATAGGCTGCCTTTGTTTGAGGCGCTGCCTGACTATGAGGGGATGCATTAGTTTAAGGATCTGCATTAGTTTCAGGGTCTGCATTAGTTTGAGGGTCTGCCTTAGTTAGATGGGCTGCCTTTGTTTGAGCGGCTGCATTAGTTTGAGGTACTGCATTAGTTTGAGAGTCTGCATTAGTTTAAGGGGAAGCACTAGATTGAGGGGCTGCATAATTTTGTTGGGCTGCTTTAGTTTGAGGAGCTGGATTAGTTTGAGGCGCTGCTTTAGCTTGAGGCGCTGCTTTAGTTTGAGGGGATGCATTAGTTTGAACGGATGCATTCGATTGAGATTCTGCATTATTTTGAGGAGCTGCATTAGTTTGAGTGAAGTCATTAGTTTGACTGAAGTTATATATTTGAGAGGCTGCATTAATTTGAGGGGCTGCTTTAATTTGAGAAGCTGCATTAGCTTTAGAGGCTGCCTTCGTTTTAGGGGCGGCATAACTTTAGGCACTGCATACGCTTGAGGGGCTGCATTAGTTTGAGGGGTGCCTTAGTTTGAGGGGCTGCATAAGTTTGAGAGGCTGCCTCAGTTTGAAGGGGTGCCTTAGTTTGAGGGGTTGACTTCGTTTGAGGGGATGCATTATTTTGAGGGGCTGCATTATTTTGAGGGGCTGCCTTAGTTTGAGGGGCTGCCTTAGATTGAGGGCCTGCTTTAGTTTAAGGGACTGCCTTAATTTGAGGGGCTGCATTAGTTTGAGGTACTGCATTAGTTTGAGGGGCTGCATTAGTTTGAGGGGCTGCCTTTTTTGAGGGCTTGCCTCAGTTTGAGGCACTGAATTAGTTTGAGGGGTTGTCTTAGGTTGCAGATGCATTATTTCGAGGGGTTGCATTAGTTTGAGGGGCTGCATTAATTTGAGTGAAGTCAGTAGTTTGAATGAAGTTATTTATTTGAGGGGCTGCATTAGTTTAAGGGGCTGCATTACTTTGAGGAGCTGCATTAGTTTGAGTGAAGTTGTTAATTTGAAGGGCTGCATTAATTTGAGGAGCTGCATTACATTAAGGAGCTGCATTAGTTTGAGGGGCTGCCTTAGTTTGAGGTGCTGCCTCAGATTGAGGAGCTGCCTTAGTTTGAGGCTCTGCCTTAGTTTGAGGCTCTGCCTTAGTTTGAGGGGCTGCCTGAGTATGAGGGGCTGGCTTAGTTTGAGGCGCTGCTTTAGCTTGAGCCGCTGCTTTCGTTTGAGAGGATGCATTAGTTTGAGGGGATGCATTCGATTGAGAGACTGCTTTATTTTGAGGAGCTGCATTAGTTTGAGTGAAGTCATTAGTTTGACTGAAGGTATATATTTGAGATTCTGCATTATTTTGAGGAGCTGCATTAGTTTGAGTGAAGTCATTAGTTTGACTGAAGTTATATATTTGAGAGGCTGCATTAATTTGAGGAACTAAGGCGCTGCCTTAGTTCGATGGGCTGCCTTAGTTTGAGGGGCTGCCTTTGTTTGAGGCTCTGCGTTACGATGAGGGGATGCATTAGTTTGAGTGGATGCATTAGTTTGAGAGGCTGTAATAGTTTGAGGATCTGCCTCAGTTTGAGAGTATGCATTAGTTTAAGGGGAAGCATGAGCTTGAGGGGCTGCATTATTTTGTGGGGCTGCTTTAGTTTGAGGAGCTGGATTAGATTGATGGTCGGCCAGACATTGAGGGTCTGCCTTACTATGAGGGGATGCATTAGATTGAGTGGATGCAATAGTTTGAGGGGCTGCATAAGTTTGAGGCGCTGAATTAGTTTGAGGGTCTGCCTTAGTTTGAGGATCTGAATAAGTTTGACGATGTGCATTACTTTGAGGAGCTGCATTACTTTGAGGAGCTGCATTAGTTTGAGTGAAATCATTAGTTTAATTGAAGTTATTTATTCGAAGGGCTACATTATTTTGAGGGGCTGCATTAATTTGAGGGGCTGCTTTAATTTGAGGGGCTGCCTTATTGTGAGGGGCTGCCTTTGTTTGAGGGGCTGCCTTACTTTGAGGGGCTGCCTTACTTTGAGGCGCTGCCTGACTCTGAGGGGATGCATTAGTTTGCGGGTCTGCATTAGTTTGAGGGTCTGCATTAGTTTGAGGGTCTGCCTTCGTTTGAGGTCTGCATAACTTTGAGGGGCTGCATAACTTTGAGGGGCTGATAACCTTGAGAGGATGCATAAGTTTGATGGGCTGCATAGGATTGAGGGGCTGCCTTAGTTTGAGGGGCTGTCTTAGATTGAGGGTCTGTCTTATTTTGAGGGGTGCATTAGTTTGAGGTACTGCATTAGTTTGATGGTCTGCATAAGTTTGAGTGTCAGCCTTCGTATGAGGGGGCTGCATATGTTTGAGGGTCAGCCTTTGTTTGAGGGACTGCCTTTGTTTGAGGGGCTGCCTTCGTTTGAGCGGCTGCATTAGTTTGTGGTACTGCATTAGTTTGAGGAGCTGCATTAGTTTGAGGGTCTGCATTAGTTTGAGGGTCTGCCTTAGTTTGATAGGCTGCCTTTGTTTGAGGCGCTGCCTGACTATGAGGGGATGCATTAGTTTGAGGGTGTGCCTTAGTTTGAGGGTCTGCCTTTGTTTGAGGGTCTGCCTGAGTATGAGGGGATGCATTACTTTGAGTGGATGCATTAATTTGAGAGGCTGTAATAGTTTGAGGATCTCCCTCAGTTTGAGAGTCTGCATTAGTTTAAGGGGAAGCATTAGATTGAGGGGCTGCATAATTTTGTGGGGCTGCTTTAGTTTGGGGAGCTGGATTAGATTGAGGGTCGGCCTTACATTGAGGGTCTGCCTTAGTTTGAGGGGCTGCCTTGGTATGAGGGGCTGCCTTCGTTTGTTTGGCTGCCTTAGTTTGAGGGAATTCATTAGTTTGAGGGTCTGCCTTAGTTTGAGGGGCTGCCTTAGATTGAGGAGCTGCATTAGATTGAGGGGCTGCATAAGTTTGAGGGGCAGCCTTAGTTTGAGAGGCTGGCTTAGTTTGAGGGTCTGCCTTTGTTTGAGGGACTGCCTTTGTTTGAGGGGCTGCCTTCGTTTGAGCGGCTGCATTAGTTTGTGGTACTGCATTAGTTTGAGGAGCTGCATTAGTTTGAGGGTCTGCATTAGTTTGAGGGTCTGCCTTAGTTTGATAGGCTGCCTTTGTTTGAGGCGCTGCCTGACTATGAGGGGATGCATTAGTTTAAGGATCTGCATTAGTTTCAGGGTCTGCATTAGTTTGAGGGTCTGCCTTAGTTAGATGGGCTGCCTTTGTTTGAGCGGCTGCATTAGTTTGAGGTACTGCATTAGTTTGAGAGTCTGCATTAGTTTAAGGGGAAGCACTAGATTGAGGGGCTGCATAATTTTGTTGGGCTGCTTTAGTTTGAGGAGCTGGATTAGTTTGAGGCGCTGCTTTAGCTTGAGGCGCTGCTTTAGTTTGAGGGGATGCATTAGTTTGAACGGATGAATTCGATTGAGATTCTGCATTATTTTGAGGAGCTGCATTAGTTTGAGTGAAGTCATTAGTTTGACTGAAGTTATATATTTGAGAGGCTGCATTAATTTGAGGGGCTGCTTTAATTTGAGGAGCTGCATTAGCTTTAGAGGCTGCCTTCGTTTTAGGGGCGGCATAACTTTAGGCACTGCATACGCTTGAGGGGCTGCATTAGTTTGAGGGGTGCCTTAGTTTGAGGGGCTGCATAAGTTTGAGAGGCTGCCTCAGTTTGAAGGGGTGCCTTAGTTTGAGGGGTTGCCTTCGTTTGAGGGGATGCATTATTTTGAGGGGCTGCATTATTTTGAGGGGCTGCCTTAGTTTGAGGGGCTGCCTTAGATTGAGGGCCTGCTTTAGTTTAAGGGACTGCCTTAATTTGAGGGGCTGCATTAGTTTGAGGTACTGCATTAGCTTGAGGGGCTGCATTAGTTTGAGGGGCTGCCTTTTTTGAGGGTTTGCCTCAGTTTGAGGCACTGAATTAGTTTGAGGGGTTGTCTTAGGTTGCAGATGCATTATTTCGAGGGGTTGCATTAGTTTGAGGGGCTGCATTAATTTGAGTGAAGTCAGTAGTTTGAATGAAGTTATTTATTTGAGGGGCTGCATTAGTTTAAGGGGCTGCATTACTTTGAGGAGCTGCATTAGTTTGAGTGAAGTTGTTAATTTGAAGGGCTGCATTAATTTGAGGAGCTGCATTACATTAAGGAGCTGCATTAGTTTGAGGGGCTGCCTTAGTTTGAGGTGCTGCCTCAGATTGAGGAGCTGCCTTAGTTTGAGGCTCTGCCTTAGTTTGAGGCTCTGCCTTAGTTTGAGGGGCTGCCTGAGTATGAGGGGCTGGCTTAGTTTGAGGCGCTGCTTTAGCTTGAGCCGCTGCTTTCGTTTGAGAGGATGCATTAGTTTGAGGGGATGCATTCGATTGAGATTCTGCATTATTTTGAGGAGCTGCATTAGTTTGAGTGAAGTCATTAGTTTGACTGAAGTTATATATTTGAGAGGCTGCATTAATTTGAGGAACTAAGGCGCTGCCTTAGTTCGATGGGCTGCCTTAGTTTGAGGGGCTGCCTTTGTTTGAGGCTCTGCCTTACGATGAGGGGATGCATTAGTTTGAGTGGATGCATTAGTTTGAGAGGCTGTAATAGTTTGAGGATCTGCCTCAGTTTGAGAGTATGCATTAGTTTAAGGGGAAGCATGAGCTTGAGGGGCTGCATTATTTTGTGGGGCTGCTTTAGTTTGAGGAGCTGGATTAGATTGATGGTCGGCCAGACATTGAGGGTCTGCCTTACTATGAGGGGATGCATTAGATTGAGTGGATGCAATAGTTTGAGGGGCTGCATAAGTTTGAGGCGCTGAATTAGTTTGAGGGTCTGCCTTAGTTTGAGGATCTGAATAAGTTTGACGATGTGCATTACTTTGAGGAGCTGCATTACTTTGAGGAGCTGCATTAGTTTGAGTGAAATCATTAGTTTAATTGAAGTTATTTATTCGAAGGGCTACATTATTTTGAGGGGCTGCATTAATTTGAGGGGCTGCTTTAATTTGAGGGGCTGCCTTATTGTGAGGGGCTGCCTTTGTTTGAGGGGCTGCCTTACTTTGAGGGGCTGCCTTACTTTGAGGCGCTGCCTGACTCTGAGGGGATGCATTAGTTTGCGGGTCTGCATTAGTTTGAAGGTCTGCATTAGTTTGAGGGTCTGCCTTCGTTTGAGGTCTGCATAACTTTGAGGGGCTGCATAACTTTGAGGGGCTGATAACCTTGAGAGGATGCATAAGTTTGATGGGCTGCATAGGATTGAGGGGCTGCCTTAGTTTGAGGGGCTGTCTTAGATTGAGGGTCTGTCTTATTTTGAGGGGTGCATTAGTTTGAGGTACTGCATTAGTTTGATGGTCTGCATAAGTTTGAGTGTCAGCCTTCGTATGAGGGGGCTGCATATGTTTGAGGGTCAGCCTTTGTTTTTTGGGCTGCATATCTTTGAGGGGCTGCATAACTTTGAGGGGCTGATAACTTTGAGAGGCTGCATAAGTTTGATGGGCTGCATAGGATTGAGGGGCTGCCTTAGTTTGAGGGGCTGTCTTAGATTGAGGGTCTGTCTGATTTTGAGGGGTGCATTAGTTTGAGGTACTGCATTAGTTTGAGGGTCTGCATTAGTTTGAGGGTCTGCCTTCGTATGAGTGTCTGCCTTCGTATGAGGGGCAACATTAGTTTGATAGGCTGCTTTAGTTTGAGGGGCTGCTTTAGTTTGAGGGTCTGCCTTTGTTTGAGGGTCTGCCTTTGTTTTAGCGGCTGCATTAGTTTGAGGTACTGCATTAGTTTGAGGTACTGCATTAGTTTGAGGGTCTGCATTAGTTTGAGGATATGTCTTAGTTTGATAGGCTGCCTTTGTTTGAGGCGCTGCCTGACTATGAGGAGATGCATTAGTTTGAGGATCTGCATTAGTTTGTGAGGCTGTAATAGTTTGAGGATCTCCCTAAGTTTGAGGGACTGCATTAGTTTAAGGTGAAGCATTAGCTTGAGGGGCTGCATTATTTTGTGGGGCTGCTTTCGAGTGAGGAGGTGGATTAGATTGAAGGTCGGCCTTAGATTGAGGGTCTGCCTTAGTTTGAGTGGCTGCCTTAGTATGAGGGGCTGCCTTAGTTTGATTGGCTTCCTTAGTTTGAGGGAATGCATTAGTTTGAGGGTCTGCCTTAGCTTGAGGGGCTGCCTTAGTTTGAGGAGCTGCATTAGATTGAGGGTCTGCATAAGTTTGAAGGGCTGCCTTAGTTTGAGAGGCTGGCTTAGTTTGAGGGTCTGCCTTTGTTTGAGAGTCTGCCTTTGTTTGAGGGGCTGCCTTTGTTTGAGTGGCTGCATTAGTTTGAGGTACTGCATTAGTTTGAGGTACTGCATTAGTTTGAAGCTCTGCATTAGTTTGAGGGTCTGCCTTAGTTAGATGGGCTGCCTTAGTTTGAGGGGCTGCCTTTGTTTGAGGCTCTGCCTTACTATGAGGGGATGCATTAGTTTGATTGGCTGCATTAGTTTGAGGAACTGCATAAGTTTGAGGGGCTGCATTAGTTTGAGAGGCTGGCTTAGTTTGAGGGGCTGCCTTTGTTTGAGTGGCTGCATTAGTTTAAGGTCCTGCATTAGTTTGAGGTACTGCATTAGTTTGAGGTTCTGCATTAGTTTGAGGGTCTGCCTTAGTTTGATAGGCTGCCTTTGTTTGAGGCGCTGCCTGACTATGAGGGGCTGCATTAGTTTGAGGGTCTGCATTAGTTTGAGGGGCTGCCTTTGTTTGAGGCTCTGCCTTACTATGAGGGGATGCATTAGTTTGTGTGGATGCATTAGTTTGAGAGGCTGTAATAGTTTGAGGATCTCCCTCAGTTTGAGAGTCTGTATTTTAAGGGCATTTAAGTGCTCATTGGATAGACATATGGATGTAAATGGAATAGTGTAGGTCAGATGATCGGCGCAACATCGAGGGCCGAAGGGCCTGTACTGCGCTGTAATATTCTAATTCTAATTAGTTTAAGGGGAAGCATTCGCTTGATGGGCTGCATAATTTTGTGGGGCTGCTTTAGTTTGAGGAGCTGGATTAGATTGAGGGTCGGCCTCAGATTGAGGGGCTGCCTTAGTTTGAGGGGCTGCCTTAGTATGAGGGGCTGCCTTAGTTTGATTGGCTGCCTTATTTTGAGGGAATGCATTAGTTCGAGGGTCTGCCTTAGTTTGAGGGGCTGCCTTAGATTGAGGAGCTGCATTCGATTGAGGGTCTGCATAAGATTGAGGGACTGCCTCAGTTTGAGAGGCTGGCTTAGTTTGAGGGTCTGCCTTTGTTTGAGGGTCTGCCTTTGTTTGAGGGGCTGCCTTCGTTTGAGGGTCTGCATTTGTTTGAGCGTCTGCATTAGTTTGAGGGGCTGCCTTAGTTTGAGGTGCTGCATAATTTTGAGAGGCTGCCTTCGATTGAGGGTCTGCATTAGTTTGCGGGGTTGTCTTTGTTTGAGAGGCTGCTTTAGTTTGAGGGGCTGCCTGAGTTTGAGGAGCTGCCTTAGATTTAGGGACTGCCTCAGTATGAGGTACTGCCTTAGATTGAGGGCCTGCCTTAGTGTGAGGTGCTGCCTCAGATTGAGGAGCTGCCTTAGTTTGAGGCTCTGCCTTAGTTTGAGACTCTGCCTTCGTTTGAGTGGCTGCCTGAGTAGGAGGGGCTGGTTTATGTTTGAGGCGCTGCTTTCGCTTGAGGCACTGCTTTAGTTTGATGGGATGCATTAGTTTGAGGGGATGCATTCGATTGAGATGAGGCAACCCTCAAACTAAAGCAGGCCCTCAAACTCAGGCAATCCTCAAACTGAGGCAACCCCTCAAACTAAGGCACCCCTCAAACTAAGGCAAACCCAAAAACTAAGGCAACCCCTCAAACTGAGGCAGGGCCTCAAACTAAGTAAACCCTCAAACTAATGCAACACCTCAATCTCAGGCAACCCCTCAAACTAAGGCAACCCTCAAGCAAAGGCAGGCCCTCAAACTAAGGCAACTCATTAAAACTAAGGCAACCCTCAAACGAAGGCAACCCTCAAACTAAGGCAAACCCTCAAACTAAGGCAACTCCTCAAATTAAGGCAACCCGCAAACTAAGGCAACCCTCAAACTATGGCAACCACTCAAACTAAGGCAACCCTCAAACTAAGGTTTCCCCTCAAACTAAGGCAACTCTCAAACTAAGGCAACCCCTCAATCTAAGGAAAACCTCAAGCTAAGGCAATCCTCAATCTGAGGAAAACCAAAATCGAAGGCAACCCTAAAATTGAGGCAGGCCCTCAATCTCAGGCAACCCTCAAACTAAGGCAACCCTCAAACTCAGACAGGCCCTCAAACTAAGGCAACCCCTCAAACTAAGGCACCCCTCAAACTAAGGCAAACCCAAAAACTAAGGCAACCCCTCAAACTGAGGCAGGGCCTCAAACTAAGTAAACCCTCAAACTAAGGTCCCCTCAAACTCAGGCAACCCTCAAACTAAGGAAACCCTCAAACTAAGGCAAAACCTCAATCTCAGGCAACCCCTCAAACTAAGGCAACCCTCAAGCAAAGGCAGGCCCTCAAGCTAAGGCAACTCATTAAAACTAAGGCAACCCTCAAACGAAGGCAACCCTCAAACTAAGGCAAACCCTCAAACTAAGGCAACTCCTCAAATTAAGGCAACCCGCAAACTAAGGCAACCCTCAAACTATGGCAACCACTCAAACTAAGGCAACCCTCAAACTAAGGTTTCCCCTCAAACTAAGGCAACTCTCAAACTAAGGCAACCCCTCAATCTAAGGAAAACCTCAAGCTAAGGCAATCCTCAATCTGAGGAAAACCAAAATCGAAGGCAACCCTAAAATTGAGGCAGGCCCTCAATCTCAGGCAACCCTCAAACTAAGGCAACCCTCAAACTCAGACAGGCCCTCAAACTAAGGCAACCCCTCAAACTAAGGCACCCCTCAAACTAAGGCAAACCCAAAAACTAAGGCAACCCCTCAAACTGAGGCAGGGCCTCAAACTAAGTAAACCCTCAAACTAAGGTCCCCTCAAACTCAGGCAACCCTCAAACTAAGGAAACCCTCAAACTAAGGCAAAACCTCAAACGAAGGCAACCCCTCAAACTAAGATAACCCCTCAAACTAAGGCAACCCTCAAACTAAGGAAACCCTCAAACTAATGCAACACCTCAATCTCAGGCAACCCCTCAAACTAAGGCAACCCTCAAACAAAGGTAGGCCCTCAAACTAAGGCAACTCATTAAAACTAAGGCAACCCCTCAAAGTAAGGCAACCCCTCAAGCTAAGGCAGGCCCTCGAACTAAGGCAACCCCTCAAACTAAGGCAACCCCTCAAACTAAGGTAACACCTCAAACTAATGCAACCCTCAAACTAAGGCAACACTCAAACTAAGGCAACCTCTCAAAATAAGGCTACCCCTCAAACTAAGGCAATCCTCAAACTAAGGCAACCCTCAAACTAAGGCAATCCTCAAACTGAGGCAATCCCTCAAACTAAGGCACCCCTCAAACTAAGGCAAACCCAAAAACTAAGGCAACCCCTCAAACGAAGGCAACCCCTCAAACTAAGTCAACCCCTCAAACTAAGGCAACCCCTCAAACTAAGGCAACCCTCATACTAAGGCAACCCTCAAACTAATGCAACACCTCAATCTCAGACAACCCCTCAAACTAAGGCAACCCTCAAACAAAGGCAGGCCCTCAAACTAAGGCAACTCATTAAAACTAAGGCAACCCTCAAACTAAGGCAACCCTCAAACTAAGGCAAACCCTCAAACTAAGGCAACTCCTCAAATTCAGGCAACCCGCAAACTAAGGCAACCCTCAAACTATGGCAACCCCTCAAACTAAGGCAACCCTCAAACTAAGGTTTCCCCTCAAACTAAGGCAACTCTCAACCTAAGGCAACCCGCAAACGAAGGCAACCCTCAAACTAAGACAACCCTCAAACTAAGGCAAAACCTCAAACTAAGGCAGGCCCTCAAACTAATGCAACCCCTCAAACTGAGCAGCCTCTCAAACTAAGGCAACCCCTCAAAGGAAGGCAACCCCTCAAGCTAAGGCAGGCCCTCGAACTAAGGCAACCCCTCAAACTAAGGCAACCCCTCAAACTAAGGTAACACCTCAAACTAATGCAACCCTCAAACTAAGGCAACACTCAAACTAAGGCAACCTCTCAAAATAAGGCTACCTCTCAAACTAAGGCAATCCTCAAACTAAGGCAACCCTCAAACTAAGGCAATCCTCAAACTGAGGCAATCCCTCAAACTAAGGCAACCCTCAAACTCAGGCAACCCTCAAACTAAGGCAATCCTCAAACTAATCAAACCCTCAAACTAAGGCAACCCTCAAATTGAGGCAACCCCTTAAACTAAGGCAGGCCCTCAAACTAACGCAACCCTCAAACGAAGGCAACCCCTCAAACTAAGGCAACCCTCAAACTAAGGCAATCCTCAAAGTAAGGCAGCCCCTCAAACTAAGGCACCCTCAAACTAATGAAACCCTCAAACTAAGGCAACCCTCAAATTGAGGCAACCCCTTAAACTAAGGCAGGCCCTCAAACTAACGCAACCCTCAATCGAAGGCAACCCCTCAAACTAAGTTAACCCTCAAACTAAGGCAACCGATCACACTAAGTCAACCCTCAAACTAAGGGAGGCCCTCAAACTTAGGCAACCCTCAATCTAAGGCAACCCACAAACTAAGGCAAACCCAAAATCTTAGGCAACCTCTGAAACTAAGGAAACCCTCAAACTATGGAAACCCCTTAAACTAAGGCAACCCTCAAACTAAGGAAAACCTCAAACTAAGGCAACCGTCAAACTAAGGCAACCCTCAAACTAAGACAGGCCCTCACACTAAGGCAACCCTCAAACCAAGGCAGGCCCTCAAACTAAGGCAACCCTCAAACTAAGGCAAGACTCAAAATAATCAAACCTCAAACTAAGGCAAAGCCAAAACCTCAGGCAACCCCCCAAACTGAGGCAGGGTCTCAAACTAAGTTAAACCTCAAACTAAGGCAACCCCTCAAAATCAGGGAAGCCTCAAACTATGGAAACCCCTTAAACTAAAGCAACCCTCAAACTAAGGCAACCGCTCAAAATAAGGCAAGACTCAAACTAAGGCAACCTCTCAAAATAAGGCTACCCCTCAAACTAAGGCAATCCTCAAACTAAGGCAACCCTCAAACTAAGGCAATCCTCAAACTGAGGCAATCCCTCAAACTAAGGCAACCCTCAAACTCAGGCAACCCTCAAACTAAGGCAATCCTCAAACTAATGAAACCCTCAAACTAAGGCAACCCTCAAATTGAGGCAACCCCTTAAACTAAGGCAGGCCCTCAAACTAACGCAACCCTCAAACGAAGGCAACCCCTCAAACTAAGGCAACCCTCAAACTAAGGCAATCCTCAAAGTAAGGCAGCCCCTCAAACTAAGTTAACCCTCAAACTAAGGCAACCGATCACACTAAGTCAACCCTCAAACTAAGGGAGGCCCTCAAACTAAGGCAACCCTCAATCTCAGGCAACCCACAAACTAAGGCAAATCCAAAAACTTAGGCAACCTCTGAAACTGAGGAAACCCTCAAACTATGGAAACCCCTTAAACTAAGGCAACCCTCAAACTAAGGAAAACCTCAAATTAAGGCAACCGTCAAACTAAGGCAACCCTCAAACTAAGACAGGCCCTCACACTAAGGCAACCCTCAAACTAAGGCAGGCCCTCAAACTAAGGCAACCCTCAAACTAAGGCAAGCCTCAAAATAATCAAACCTCAAACTAAGGCAAATCTAAAACCTTAGGCAACCCCTCAAACTGAGGCAGGGTCTCAAACTAAGTTAAACCTCAAACTAAGGCAACCCCTCAAACTCAGGCAACCCTCAAACTATGGAAACCCCTTAAACTAAGGCAACCCTCAAACTAAGGCAACCGCTCAAACTAAAGCAACCCTCAAACAAAGGAAAACATCAAACTAAGGCAACCCTCAAACTAAGGCAACCCTCAAACTAAGACAGGCCCTCAAACTAAGGCAACCCTCAAACTAAGGCAACCCCTCAAACTAAGGCAAGCCTCAAAATAATCAAACCGCAAACTAAGGCCGCCCCAAAAACTAAGGCAACCCTTCAAACTGAGGCAGGGCCTCAAACTAAGTTAAACCTCAAACTACGGCAACCCCTCAAACAAAGGCAACCCTCAAATTGAGGCAGGCCCTGAAACTAAGGCAACCCTCAAACTAAGGCAACCCTCAATCTCAGACAGTCCCTCAAACTAAGGCAACCCTCAAACTCAGGCAACCCCTCAAACTGTGGCAACCCTCAAACTGAGGCAAACCACAAACGAGGGCAACCCTCAATCTAAGGCAACACTCAAACTAAGACTACCCCTCAAACTAAGGCACCCCTCAAACAAAGGCAAACCCAAAAACTAAGGCAACCCCTCAAACTGAGGCAGGCCCTCAAACTAAGACAACCCTCAAACTCACGGAAACCCACAAACTAAGGCAACCCTCAAACTAAGGAACACTCAAACTAAGTCAACCCTCAAATTGAGGCAGGCCCTCAAAATAAGGCAACCCTCAAATTAAGGCGACCCTCAAACTAAGGCAACCCCTCAAAGTAAGGCAAACCTCAAACTAAGGCAAACCTTAAACTAAAGCAGGCCCTCAAATTAAGGCAGCCTCTCAAATTAAGGCAACCCCACAATCTGAGGCAACCCTCAAACGAAGGCAACCCTCAAACTAAGTCAACCCTCAAACAAAGGCAGGCCCTCAAACTAAGGCAACCCTCAAATTAAGGCAACCCCTCAAACTTAGGACACCCTCATACTAAGCTAGGCCCTCATCTAAGTCAACGCACAAACTAAGGCAAACCTCAAACTAAGGCAACCGATCAAACTAAGGCAACCCTCAAACTAAGGCAGGCCCTCAAACTAAGGCAACCCTCAAACTAAGGCAACCCCTCAAGCTAAGGCAACCCTTAAACTGAGGCGAACCTCAAACTAAGGCAACCCTCAAACGAAAGCAACCCCTCAAACAATGGCAACCCTCAAACTGAGGCAAACCTCAAACTGAGTCAACCCTCAAACTCAGGCAAACCCTCAAACTAAGGCAACCCCTCAAACTATGTCAGGCCCTCAAATTAAGGCAACCTACAAACAAAGGCAACCTTCATAGTAAGGCAACCCCTCAAACTGAGGCAGGGCCTCAAACTAAGTGAACCCTCAAACGATGGCAACCGATCAAACTGAGGCAACACTCAAACTAAGGCAGGCCCTCAAACTAAGACAAACCTCAAACTAAGGCAACTCATTAAAACTAAGGCAACCCTCAAATTAAGGCAACCCCTCAAACTGAGTAAACCCACAAACTAAGTAAGGAAGCCCCTCATCTAAGTCAACGCACAAACTAAGGCAAACCTCAAACTAAGGCAACCGATCAAACTAAGGCAACCCTCAAACTAAGGGAGGCCCTCAAACTAAGGCAACCCTCAAACTAAGGCAACCCACAAACAAAGGCAACCCTCAAAGTAAGGCAACCCCTCAAACTGAGGCAGGGCCTCAAACTAAGTTAACCCTCAAACTATGGTCCCCTCAAACTAAGGCAACCCTCAAACTAAGGCAACCCCTCAAACTATGTCAGGCCCTCAAACTAAGACAACCCCTCAAACTATGTCAGGCCCTCAAACTAAGGCATCCCACAAACAAAGGCAACCTTCAAAGTAAGGCAACCCCTCAAACTGAGGCAGCGCCTCAAACTAAGTTAACCCTCAAAATAAGGCAACCGATCACACTAAGGCAACCCTCAAACTAAGGGTGGCCCTCAAACTAAGGCAACCCTCAAACTGAGGCAACCCACAAACAAAGGCAACCCTCAAAGTAAGGCAACCCCTCAAACTGAGGCAGGGCCTCAAACTAAGTTAACCCTCAAACTAAGGTCCCCTCAAGCTCAGGCAACCCTCAAACTAAGGAAACCCCTCAAACTAAGTTAACCCTCAAACTAAGGCAGGCCCTCAAACTAAGGCAACCCTCACAATATGGCAGGCCCTCAGACAAAGGCAACCCCTCAAACTAAGGAAAACCTCAAACTAAGGCAACCGTCAAACTAAGGCAACCCTCAAACTAAGACAGGCCCTCACACTAAGGCAACCCTCAAACTAAGGCAGGCCCTCAAACTAAGGCAACCCTCAAACTAAGGCAAGCCTCAAAATAATCAAACCTCAAACTAAGGCAAATCTAAAACCTTAGGCAACCCCTCAAACTGAGGCAGGGTCTCAAACTAAGTTAAACCTCAAACTAAGGCAACCCCTCAAACTCAGGCAACCCTCAAACTATGGAAACCCCTTAAACTAAGGCAACCCTCAAACTAAGGCAACCGCTCAAACTAAAGCAACCCTCAAACAAAGGAAAACATCAAACTAAGGCAACCCTCAAACTAAGGCAACCCTCAAACTAAGACAGGCCCTCAAACTAAGGCAACCCTCAAACTAAGGCAACCCCTCAAACTAAGGCAAGCCTCAAAATAATCAAACCGCAAACTAAGGCCGCCCCAAAAACTAAGGCAACCCTTCAAACTGAGGCAGGGCCTCAAACTAAGTTAAACCTCAAACTACGGCAACCCCTCAAACAAAGGCAACCCTCAAATTGAGGCAGGCCCTGAAACTAAGGCAACCCTCAAACTAAGGCAACCCTCAATCTCAGACAGTCCCTCAAACTAAGGCAACCCTCAAACTCAGGCAACCCCTCAAACTGTGGCAACCCTCAAACTGAGGCAAACCACAAACGAGGGCAACCCTCAATCTAAGGCAACACTCAAACTAAGACTACCCCTCAAACTAAGGCACCCCTCAAACAAAGGCAAACCCACAAACTAAGGCAACCCCTCAAACTGAGGCAGGCCCTCAAACTAAGACAACCCTCAAACTCACGGAAACCCACAAACTAAGGCAACCCTCAAACTAAGGAACACTCAAACAAAGTCAACCCTCAAATTGAGGCAGGCCCTCAAAATAAGGCAACCCTCAAATTAAGGCGACCCTCAAACTAAGGCAACCCCTCAAAGTAAGGCAAACCTCAAACTAAGGCAAACCTTAAACTAAAGCAGGCCCTCAAATTAAGGCAGCCTCTCAAATTAAGGCAACCCCACAAACTGAGGCAACCCTCAAACGAAGGCAACCCTCAAACTAAGTCAACCCTCAAACAAAGGCAGGCCCTCAAACTAAGGCAACCCTCAAATTAAGGCAACCCCTCAAACTTAGGACACCCTCATACTAAGCTAGGCCCTCATCTAAGTCAACGCACAAACTAAGGCAAACCTCAAACTAAGGCAACCGATCAAACTAAGGCAACCCTCAAACTAAGGCAGGCCCTCAAACTAAGGCAACCCTCAAACTAAGGCAACCCCTCAAGCTAAGGCAACCCTTAAACTGAGGCGAACCTCAAACTAAGGCAACCCTCAAACGAAAGCAACCCCTCAAACAATGGCAACCCTCAAACTGAGGCAAACCTCAAACTGAGTCAACCCTCAAACTCAGGCAAACCCTCAAACTAAGGCAACCCCTCAAACTATGTCAGGCCCTCAAATTAAGGCAACCTACAAACAAAGGCAACCTTCATAGTAAGGCAACCCCTCAAACTGAGGCAGGGCCTCAAACTAAGTGAACCCTCAAACGATGGCAACCGATCAAACTGAGGCAACACTCAAACTAAGGCAGGCCCTCAAACTAAGACAAACCTCAAACTAAGGCAACTCATTAAAACTAAGGCAACCCTCAAATTAAGGCAACCCCTCAAACTGAGTAAACCCACAAACTAAGTAAGGAAGCCCCTCATCTAAGTCAACGCACAAACTAAGGCAAACCTCAAACTTAGGCAACCGATCAAACTAAGGCAACCCTCAAACTAAGGGAGGCCCTCAAACTAAGGCAACCCTCAAACTAAGGCAACCCACAAACAAAGGCAACCCTCAAAGTAAGGCAACCCCTCAAACTGAGGCAGGGCCTCAAACTAAGTTAACCCTCAAACTATGGTCCCCTCAAACTCAGGCAACCCTCAAACTAAGCAAACCCCTCAAACTAAGTTCCCCCTCAAACTAAGGCAGGCCCTCAAACTAAGGCAACCCTCAAACTAAGGCAACCCCTCAAACTATGTCAGGCCCTCAAACTAAGACAACCCCTCAAACTATGTCAGGCCCTCAAACTAAGGCATCCCACAAACAAAGGCAACCTTCAAAGTAAGGCAACCCCTCAAACTGAGGCAGCGCCTCAAACTAAGTTAACCCTGAAAATAAGGCAACCGATCACACTAAGGCAACCCTCAAACTAAGGGTGGCCCTCAAACTAAGGCAACCCTCAAACTAAGGCAACCCACAAACAAAGGCAAACCTCAAAGTAAGGCAACCCCTCAAACTGAGGCAGGGCCTCAAACTAAGTTAACCCTCAAACTAAGGTCCCCTCAAGCTCAGGCAACCATCAAACTAAGGAAACCCCTCAAACTAAGTTAACCATCAAACTAAGGCAGGCCCTCAAACTAAGGCAACCCTCACAATATGGCAGGCCCTCAGACAAAGACAACCCCTCAAACTAAGGCAACCTCTCAAACTGAGGCAGGGCCTCCAACCAAGTTAAACCTCAAACAAAGGCAACCCCTCAAACTCAGGCAACCCACAAACTATGGAAAACCCTTAAACCAAGGCAACACTCAAACTCAGGCAACCCTAGTCTCAGGAAAACCTCAAACTGAGGCAACCCTCAAATTGAGGCAGGCCCTCAAACTAAGGCAACCCTCAAACTAAGGCAAACCTCAAACTAAGACAGACCCTCAAACTAAGGAAACCCTCAAACTAAGGCAACCCCTCAAACTGAGGCAACCCTCAAACTGAGGCAAACCACAAACTAGGGCAACCCTCAAACTAAAGCAGGCCCTCAAACGAAGGCAATCCTCAAACTAAGGCACCCCTCAAACTCAGACAGGCCCTCAAACTAAGGCAACCCTCAAACTAAGACAACCCCTCAAACTGAGGCAAACCACAAACTAGGGCAACCTTCAAACTAAAGCAGGCCCTCAAACTAAGGCAACCCTCAAACTAAGGCAACCCTCAAACTCAGGCAGGCCCTCAAACTAAGGCAACCCTCAAACTAAGGCAACACCTCAAACTGAGGCAACCCTCAAACTGAGGCAACCCACAAACTAGAGAAACCCTCAAACTAAGGCAACCCTCAAACTAAGGAACACTCACACTAACTCAACCCTCAAATTGAGCAGGCCCTCAAACTAAGGCAAACCCTAAAACTAAGGCAACCCCTCAAACTGAGGCAGGGCCTCAAACTAAGTAATCCCTCAAACTAAGGTCCCCTCAAACTCAGGCAACCCTTAAACTAAGGAAACCTTCAAACTAAGGCAACCCTCAAACTAAGGCAACCCTGAAACTAAGGGAACCCCGCAAACTAAGGAAACCCTCAAACTAAGGCAACCCTCAAACTAAGGAACACTCCAACTAAGTCAACCCTCAACTTGAGGCAGGCCCTCAAACTAAGGAACACTCCAACTAAGTCAACCCTCAACTTGAGGCAGGCCCTCAAACTGAGGCAACCCTCAAACTAAGGTGACCCTCAAACAAGGCAACCCCTCAAACTCAGGCAACACTCAAACTAAGGCAAAACCTTAAACTAAAGCAGGCCCTCAAATTAAGGCAGCCCCTCAAATTAAGGCAACCCCACAAATTAAGGCAACCCTCAAACGAAGGCAACCTTCAAACAAAGGCAGGCCCTCATCTAAGTCAACGCACAAAGTAAGGCTAACTCTCAAACTAAGGCCACCGATCAAACTAAGGCAACCCTCAAACAAAGGCAGGCCCTCAAACTAAGGCAACCCTCAAACTATGGCAACCCCTCAAACTAAGGCAACCCTTAAACTGAGGCAAACCTCAAACTAAGGCAACCCTCAAACTAAGGCAACCCCTCAAACTAAGGCAACCCTCAAACTGAGGCAAACCTCAAACTAAGTCAACCCTCAAACTAAGGCAACCCACAAACAAAGGCAACCCTGAAAGTTAGGCAACCCCTCAAACTAAGGCAGGTCCTCATGCTAAGGCATCCCTCAAACTAAGGCAGGCCCTCAAACGAAGGCAACCCTCAAACTAAGGCAACCCTCAAACAAAGGCAGGCCCTCAAACTAAGGCAAACCTCAAACTAAGGCAACCGATCAAACTAAGGCAACCCTCAAACTAAGGCAGGCCCTCAAACTCAGGCAAGCCTCAAACTAAGGCAACCCCTCAAACTAAGGCAACCCTCAAACTGAGGAAACCCTCAAACTAGGGCAACCCCTCAAACTGAGGCAACCCTCAAACTGAGGCAAACCACAAACTAGGGCAACCCTCAAGCTCAAGCAGGCCCTCAAACTAAGGCAATCCTCAAACTAAGGCAACCCCTCAAACTAAGGCAACCCTCAAACTACGGCAAAACCTTAAACTAAAGCAGGCCCTCAAATTAAGGCAGCCCCTCAAATTAAGGGAACCTCACAAACTAAGGCAACCCTCAAACGAAGGCAACCCTCAAACAAAGGCAGGCCCTCAAACTAAGGCAACCCTCAAATTAAGGCAACCCCTCAAACTGAGTAAACCCACATACTAAGGATGGCCCTCATCTAGGTCAACGCACAAACTAAGGCAAACCTCAAACTCAGGCAACCGATCAAACTAAGGCAACCCTCAAACTAAGGCAGGCCCTCAAACTAAGGCAACCCTCAAACTAAGGCAACACCTCAAACTAAGGCAACCCTTAAACTGAGGCAAACCTCAAACTAAGACAACCCCTCAAACTATGTCAGGCCCTCAAACTAAGACAACCCCTCAAACTATGTCAGGCCCTCAAACTAAGGCATCCCACAAACAAAGGCAACCTTCAAAGTCAGGCAACCCCTCAAACTGAGGCAGCGCCTCAAACTAAGTTAACCCTCAAACTAAGGCAACCGATCACACTAAGTCAACCCTCAAACTAAGGGAGGCCCTCAAACAAAGGCAACCCTCAAACTAAGGCAACCCACAAACTAAGGCAAACCCAAAAACTCTGGCAACCTCTGAAACTAAGAAAACCCTCAAACTATGGAAACCCCTTAAACTAAGGCAACCCTCAAACTAAGGAAAACCTCAAACTAAGGCAACCGTCAAACTAAGGCAACCCTCAACCTAAGGCAACCCTCAAACTAAGGCAAGCCTCAAAACAATCAAACCTCAAACTAAGGCAAAGCCAAAACCTAAGGCAACCCCTCAAACTCAGGCAACCCTCAAACTATGGAAACCCCTTAAACTAAGGCAACCCTCAAACTAAGGCAACCGCTCAAACTAGGGCAACCCTCAAACAAAGGAAAACCTCAAACTAAGGCAACCCTCAAACTAAGGCAACCCTCAAACTAAGACAGGCCCTCAAACTAAGGCAACCCTCAAACTAAGGCAACCCCTCAAACTAAGGCAAGCCTCAAAATAATCAAACCTCAAACTAAGGCCGCCCCAAAAACTAAGGCAACCCCTCAAACTGAGGCAGGGCCTCAAACTAAGTTAAACCTCAAACTAAGGCAACCCCTCAAACTCAGGCAACCCTCAAACTAAGGCAACCCTCAAACTAAGGAAAACCTCAAACTAAGGCAACCCTCAAATTGAGGCAGGCCCTGAAACTAAGGCAACCCTCAAACTAAGGCAACCCTCAAACAGGCAGTCCCTCAAACTAAGGCAACCCTCAAACTAAGACTACCCCTCAAACTAAGGCTCCCCTCAAGCTAAGGCAAACCCAAAAACTAAGGCAACCCCTCAAACTGAGGCAGGCCCTCAAACTAAGACGACCCTTAAACTCACGGAACCCCGCAAACTAAGGCAACCCTCAAACTAAGGAACACTCAAACTAAGTCAACCCTCAAATTGAGGCAGGCCCCCAAAATAAGGCAACCCTCAAATTAAGGCGACCCTCAAACTAAGGCAAACCTTAAACTAAAGCAGGCCCTCAAATTAAGGCAGCCTCTCAAATTAAGGCAACCCCACAAACTAAGGCAACCCTCAAACGAAGGCAACCCTCAAACTAAGTCAACCCTCAAACAAAGGCAGGCCCTCAAACTAAGGCAACCCTCAAATTAAGGCAACCCCTCAAACTTAGGAAACCCTCATGCTAAGGTAGGCCCTCATCTAAGTCAACGCACAAACTACGGCAAACCTCAAACTAAGGCAACTGATCAAACTAAGGCAACCCTCAAACTAAGGCAGGCCCTCAAACTAAGGCAACCCTCAAACTAAGGCAACCCCTCAAACTAAGGCAACCCTTAAACTGAGGCAAACCTCAAACTAAGGCAACCCTCAAACGAAGGCAACCCCTCAAACTGAGACAACCCCTCAAACTATGTCAGGCCCTCAAACTAAGGCAACCTACAAACAAAGGCAACCTTCAAACTAAGGAACACTCAAACTAAGTCAACCCTCAAATTGAGGCAGGCCCCCAAAATAAGGCAACCCTCAAATTAAGGCGACCCTCAAACTAAGGCAAACCTTAAACTAAAGCAGGCCCTCAAATTAAGGCAGCCTCTCAAATTAAGGCAACCCCACAAAATAAGGCAACCCTCAAACGAAGGCAACCCTCAAACTAAGTCAACCCTCAAACAAAGGCAGGCCCTCAAACTAAGGCAACCCTCAAATTAAGGCAACCCCTCAAACTTAGGAAACCCTCATACTAAGGTAGGCCCTCATCTAAGTCAACGCACAAACTACGGCAAACCTCAAACTAAGGCAACCGATCAAACTAAGGCAACCCTCAAACTAAGGCAGGCCCTCAAACTAAGGCAACCCTCAAACTAAGGCAACCCCTCAAACTAAGGCAACCCTCAAACTGAGGCAAACCTCAAACTGAGTCAACCCTCAAACTCAGGCAAACCCTCAAACTGAGACAACCCCTCAAACTATGTCAGGCCCTCAAACTAAGGCAACCTACAAACAAAGGCAACCTTCAAAGTAAGGCAACCCCTCAAACTGAGGCAGGGCCTCAAACTAAGTGAACCCTCAAACTGAGGCAACCGATCAAACTAAGGCAACTCTCAAACTAAGGCAGGCCCTCAAACTAAGACAAACCTCAAACTAAGGCAACCCACAAACAAAGGCAACCCTCAAAGTAAGGCAACCCCTCAAACTGAGGCAGGGCCTCAAACTCAGTTAACCCTCAAACTAAGGTCCCCTCAAACTCAGGCAACCATCAAACTAAGGAAACCCCTCAAACCAAGGCAACCCTCAAACTAAGGCAACCCCTCATACTAAGGCAACCGCTCAAACGTAGGCAACCCTCAAACTGAGGCAGGGCCTCAAACTATGGAAACCCCTTAAACTAAGGCAACCCCTCAAAATAAGGCAACCCTCAAACTCAGACAGGCCATCAATCTAAGGCAACCCTCAAACTAAGGCAACCCCTCAAACTGAGGCAACCCACAAACTGAGGCAAACCACAAACTCGGGCAACCCTCAAACTAAAGCACGCCCTCAAACTCAGGCAATCCTCAAACTCAGGCAACCCCTCAAACTAAGGCACCCCTCAAACTAAGGCAAACCCAAAAACTAAGGCAACCCCTCAAACTGAGGCAGGGCCTCAAACTAAGTAAACCCTCAAACTAAGGTCCCCTCAAACTCAGGCAACCATCAAACTAAGGAAACCCTCAAACTAAGGCAACCCCTCAAACGAAGGCAACCCCTCAAACTAAGTCAACCCTCATACTAAGGCAACCCTCAAACTAATGCAACACCTCATTCTAGGCAACCCCTGAAACTAAGTCAACCCTCAAACAAAGGCAGGCCCTCAAACTAAGGCAACTCATTAAAACTAAGGCAACCCTCAAACTGAGGCAACCCTCAAACTAAGGCAAACCCTCAAACTAAGGCAACTCCTCAAATTAAGGCAACCCGCAAACTAAGGCAACCCTCAAACTATGGCAATCCCTCAAACTAAGGCAACCCTCAAACTAAGGATTCCCTCAAACTAAGGCAACTCTCAAACTAAGGCAACCCGCAAACTAAGGCAACCCTCAAACTATGGCAACCCCTCAAACTAAGGCAACCCTCAAACTAAGGCTTCCCCTCAAACTAAGGCAACTCTCAAACTAAGGCAACCCCTCAAACTAAGGCAACCCTCATACTGTAGCAGCCCCTCAAACTAATGCAACCCTCAAACTAAGCTAACCCTCAAACTAAGGGAACTTCTCAAACTGAGGCAACCCTCAAACTAAGGCACACCTCAAACTAAGGCAGGCCCTCAAACTAATGCAACACCTCAAACTGAGCAGCCTCTCAAACTAAGGCAGGGCCTCAAACTAAGTGAACCCTCAAACTACGGCAACCGATCAAACTAAGGCAACACTCAAACTAAGGCAGACCCTCAAACTAAGGCAAACCTCAAAGTAAGGCAACCCCTCAAACTGAGGCAGGGCCTCAAACTAAGTTAACCCTCAAACTAAGGTCCCCTCAAACTCAGGCAACCATCAAACTGAGGAAACCCCTCAAACCAAGGCAACCCTCAAACTAAGGCAACCCCTCATACTAAGGCAACCGCTCAAACGAAGGCAACCCTCAAACTCAGGCAAACCTCAATCTAAGGGAAACTTCAAACTAAGGCAACCCTCAAACTAAGGCAGGCCCTCAAACTGAGGCAACCCTCAAACTAAGGCAACCCCTCAAACTAAGGAAAACCTCAAACTAAGGCAACCCTCAATCTATTGAAAACCTCAAACTAAGGCAATCCTCAATCTGAGGAAAACCTCAATCGAAGGCAACACTCAAATTGAGGCAGGCCCTCAACCTTAGGCAACCCTCAAACTAAGGCAACCCTCAAACTCAGACAGGCACTCAAACAAAGGCAACCCTCAAACTAAGGCAACCCCTCAAACTGAGGCAACCCGCAAACTGAGGCAAACCACAAACTAGGGCAACCCTCAAACTAAAGCAGGCCCTCAAACTCAGGCAATCCTCAAACTAAGGCAACCCCTCAAACTAAGGCACCCCTCAATCTAAGGCACACCCAAAAACTAAGGCAACCCCTCAAACTGAGGCAGGGCCTCAAACTAAGTAAACCCTCAAACTAAGGTCCCCTCAAACTCAGGCAACCCTCAAACTAAGGAAACCATCTAACAAAGGCAACCCCTCAAACGAAGGCAACCCCTCAAACTAAGTCAACCCCTCAAACTAAGGCAACCCCTCAAACTAAGGCAAACCTCAAACTAAGACAACCCCTCAAACTATGTCAGGCCCTCAAACTAAGACAACCCCTCAAACTATGTCAGGCCCTCAAACTAAGGCATCCCATAAACAAAGGCAACCTTCAAAGTCAGGCAACCCCTCAAACTGAGGCAGCGCCTCAAACTAAGTTAACCCTCAAACTAAGGCAACCGATCACACGAAGTCAACCCTCAAACTAAGGGAGGCCCTCAAACAAAGGCAACCCTCAAACTAAGGCAACCCAAAAACTAAGGCAAACCCAAAAACTCTGGCAACCTCTGAAACTAAGAAAACCCTCAAACTATGGAAACCCCTTAAACTAAGGCAACCCTCAAACTAAGGAAAGCCTCAAACTAAGGCAACCGTCAAACTAAGGCAACCCTCAAACTAAGGCAACCCTCAAACTAAGGCAAGCCTCAAAACAATCAAACCTCAAACTAAGGCAAAGCCAAAACCTAAGGCAACCCCTCAAACTGAGGCAGGGCCTCAAACTAAGTTAAGCCTCAAACTAAGGCAACCCCTCAAACTCAGGCAACCCTCAAACTATGGAAACCCCTTAAACTAAGTTAAACCTCAAACTAAGGCAACCCCTCAAACTCAGGCAACCCTCAAACTAAGGCAACCCTCAAACTAAGGAAAACCTCAAACTAAGGCAACCCTCAAATTGAGGCAGGCCCTGAAACTAAGGCAACCCTCAAACTAAGGCAACCCTCAAACTCAGACAGTCCCTCAAACTAAGGCAACCCTCAAACTAAGACTACCCCTCAAACTAAGGCTCCCCTCAAGCTAAGGCAAACCCAAAAACTAAGGCAACCCCTCAAACTGAGGCAGGCCCTCAAACTAAGACGACCCTCAAACTCACGGAACCCCGCAAACTAAGGCAACCCTCAAACTAAGGAACACTCAAACTAAGTCAACCCTCAAATTGAGGCAGGCCCCCAAAATAAGGCAACCCTCAAATTAAGGCGACCCTCAAACTAAGGCAAACCTTAAACTAAAGCAGGCCCTCAAATTAAGGCAGCCTCTCAAATTAAGGCAACCCCACAAACTAAGGCAACCCTCAAACGAAGGCAACCCTCAAACTAAGTCAACCCTCAAACAAAGGCAGGCCCTCAAACTAAGGCAACCCTCAAATTAAGGCAACCCCTCAAACTTAGGAAACCCTCATACTAAGGTAGGCCCTCATCCAAGTCAACGCACAAACTACGGCAAACCTCAAACTAAGGCAACCGATCAAACTAAGGCAACCCTCAAACTAAGGCAGGCCCTCAAACTAAGGCAACCCTCAAACTAAGGCAACCCCTCAAACTAAGGCAACACTTAAACTGAGGCAAACCTCAAACTAAGGCAACCCTCAAACGAAGGCAACACCTCAAACCATGGCAACCCTCAAACTGAGGCAAACCTCAAACTGAGTCAACCCTCAAACTCAGGCAAACCCTCAAACTAAGACAACCCCTCAAACTATGTCAGGCCCTCAAACTAAGGCAACCTACAAACAAAGGCAACCTTCAAAGTAAGGCAACACCTCAAACTGAGGCAGGGCCTCAAACTAAGTGAACCCTCAAACTGAGGCAACCGATCAAACTAAGGCAACACTCAAACTAAGGCAGGCCCTCAAACTAAGACAAACCTCAAACTAAGGCAACCCACAAACAAAGGCATCCCTCAAAGTAAGGCAACCCCTCAAACTGAGGCAGGGCCTCAAACTAAGCTAACCCTCAAACTAAGGTCCCCTCAAACTCAGGCAACCATCAAACTAAGGAAACCCCTCAAACCAAGGCAACCCTCAAACTAAGGCAACCCCTCATACTAAGGCAACCGCTCAAACGAAGGCAACCCTCAAACTAAGGCAGGCCCTCAAACTAAGGCAACCCTCAAACCAAGGCAACCCTTAATCTAAGGAAAACCTCAAACTAAGGCAACCCTCAAACTAAGGCAGGCCCTCAAACTAAGGCAACCCTCAAACTAAGGCAACCCCTCAAACTGAGGCAGGGCCTCGAACTATGGAAACCCCTTAAACTAAGGCAACCCCTCAAAATAAGGCAACCCTCAAACTCAGACAGGCCATCAATCTAAGGCAACCCTCAAACTAAGGCAACCCCTCAAACTGAGGCAACCCGCAAACGGAGGCAAACCACAAACTGGGGCAACCCTCAAACTAAAGCAGGCCCTCAAACTCAGGCAATCCTCAAACTAAGGCAACCCCTCAAACTAAGGCACCCCTCAAACTATGTCAGGCCCTCAAACTAAGGCAACCTACAAACAAAGGCAACCTTCAAACTAAGGAACACTCAAACTAAGTCAACCCTCAAATTGAGGCAGGCCCCCAAAATAAGGCAACCCTCAAATTAAGGCGACCCTCAAACTAAGGCAAACCTTAAACTAAAGCAGGCCCTCAAATTAAGGCAGCCTCTCAAATTAAGGCAACCCCACAAAATAAGGCAACCCTCAAACGAAGGCAACCCTCAAACTAAGTCAACCCTCAAACAAAGGCAGGCCCTCAAACTAAGGCAACCCTCAAATTAAGGCAACCCCTCAAACTCAGGCAACCCTCAAACTAAGGCAACCCTCAAACTAAGGAAAACCTCAAACTAAGGCAACCCTCAAATTGAGGCAGGCCCTGAAACTAAGGCAACCCTCAAACTAAGGCAACCCTCAAACTCAGACAGTCCCTCAAACTAAGGCAACCCTCAAACTAAGACTACCCCTCAAACTAAGGCTCCCCTCAAGCTAAGGCAAACCCAAAAACTAAGGCAACCCCTCAAACTGAGGCAGGCCCTCAAACTAAGACGACCCTCAAACTCACGGAACCCCGCAAACTAAGGCAACCCTCAAACTAAGGAACACTCAAACTAAGTCAACCCTCAAATTGAGGCAGGCCCCCAAAATAAGGCAACCCTCAAATTAAGGCGACCCTCAAACTAAGGCAAACCTTAAACTAAAGCAGGCCCTCAAATTAAGGCAGCCTCTCAAATTAAGGCAACCCCACAAACTAAGGCAACCCTCAAACGAAGGCAACCCTCAAACTAAGTCAACCCTCAAACAAAGGCAGGCCCTCAAACTAAGGCAACCCTCAAATTAAGGCAACCCCTCAAACTTAGGAAACCCTCATACTAAGGTAGGCCCTCATCCAAGTCAACGCACAAACTACGGCAAACCTCAAACTAAGGCAACCGATCAAACTAAGGCAACCCTCAAACTAAGGCAGGCCCTCAAACTAAGGCAACCCTCAAACTAAGGCAACCCCTCAAACTAAGGCAACACTTAAACTGAGGCAAACCTCAAACTAAGGCAACCCTCAAACGAAGGCAACACCTCAAACCATGGCAACCCTCAAACTGAGGCAAACCTCAAACTGAGTCAACCCTCAAACTCAGGCAAACCCTCAAACTAAGACAACCCCTCAAACTATGTCAGGCCCTCAAACTAAGGCAACCTACAAACAAAGGCAACCTTCAAAGTAAGGCAACACCTCAAACTGAGGCAGGGCCTCAAACTAAGTGAACCCTCAAACTGAGGCAACCGATCAAACTAAGGCAACACTCAAACTAAGGCAGGCCCTCAAACTAAGACAAACCTCAAACTAAGGCAACCCACAAACAAAGGCATCCCTCAAAGTAAGGCAACCCCTCAAACTGAGGCAGGGCCTCAAACTAAGCTAACCCTCAAACTAAGGTCCCCTCAAACTCAGGCAACCATCAAACTAAGGAAACCCCTCAAACCAAGGCAACCCTCAAACTAAGGCAACCCCTCATACTAAGGCAACCGCTCAAACGAAGGCAACCCTCAAACTAAGGCAGGCCCTCAAACTAAGGCAACCCTCAAACCAAGGCAACCCTTAATCTAAGGAAAACCTCAAACTAAGGCAACCCTCAAACTAAGGCAGGCCCTCAAACTAAGGCAACCCTCAAACTAAGGCAACCCCTCAAACTGAGGCAGGGCCTCGAACTATGGAAACCCCTTAAACTAAGGCAACCCCTCAAAATAAGGCAACCCTCAAACTCAGACAGGCCATCAATCTAAGGCAACCCTCAAACTAAGGCAACCCCTCAAACTGAGGCAACCCGCAAACGGAGGCAAACCACAAACTGGGGCAACCCTCAAACTAAAGCAGGCCCTCAAACTCAGGCAATCCTCAAACTAAGGCAACCCCTCAAACTAAGGCACCCCTCAAACTATGTCAGGCCCTCAAACTAAGGCAACCTACAAACAAAGGCAACCTTCAAACTAAGGAACACTCAAACTAAGTCAACCCTCAAATTGAGGCAGGCCCCCAAAATAAGGCAACCCTCAAATTAAGGCGACCCTCAAACTAAGGCAAACCTTAAACTAAAGCAGGCCCTCAAATTAAGGCAGCCTCTCAAATTAAGGCAACCCCACAAAATAAGGCAACCCTCAAACGAAGGCAACCCTCAAACTAAGTCAACCCTCAAACAAAGGCAGGCCCTCAAACTAAGGCAACCCTCAAATTAAGGCAACCCCTCAAACTTAGGAAACCCTCATACTAAGGTAGGCCCTCATCTAAGTCAACGCACAAACTACGGCAAACCTCAAACTAAGGCAACCGATCAAACTAAGGCAACCCTCAAACTAAGGCAGGCCCTCAAACTAAGGCAACCCTCAAACTAAGGCAACCCCTCAAACTAAGGCAACCCTCAAACTGAGGCAAACCTCAAACTGAGTCAACCCTCAAACTCAGGCAAACCCTCAAACTGAGACAACCCCTCAAACTATGTCAGGCCCTCAAACTAAGGCAACCTACAAACAAAGGCAACCTTCAAAGTAAGGCAACCCCTCAAACTGAGGCAGGGCCTCAAACTAAGTGAACCCTCAAACTGAGGCAACCGATCAAACTAAGGCAACTCTCAAACTAAGGCAGGCCCTCAAACTAAGACAAACCTCAAACTAAGGCAACCCACAAACAAAGGCAACCCTCAAAGTAAGGCAACCCCTCAAACTGAGGCAGGGCCTCAAACTCAGTTAACCCTCAAACTAAGGTCCCCTCAAACTCAGGCAACCATCAAACTAAGGAAACCCCTCAAACCAAGGCAACCCTCAAACTAAGGCAACCCCTCATACTAAGGCAACCGCTCAAACGTAGGCAACCCTCAAACTGAGGCAGGGCCTCAAACTATGGAAACCCCTTAAACTAAGGCAACCCCTCAAAATAAGGCAACCCTCAAACTCAGACAGGCCATCAATCTAAGGCAACCCTCAAACTAAGGCAACCCCTCAAACTGAGGCAACCCACAAACTGAGGCAAACCACAAACTCGGGCAACCCTCAAACTAAAGCACGCCCTCAAACTCAGGCAATCCTCAAACTCAGGCAACCCCTCAAACTAAGGCACCCCTCAAACTAAGGCAAACCCAAAAACTAAGGCAACCCCTCAAACTGAGGCAGGGCCTCAAACTAAGTAAACCCTCAAACTAAGGTCCCCTCAAACTCAGGCAACCATCAAACTAAGGAAACCCTCAAACTAAGGCAACCCCTCAAACGAAGGCAACCCCTCAAACTAAGTCAACCCTCATACTAAGGCAACCCTCAAACTAATGCAACACCTCATTCTAGGCAACCCCTGAAACTAAGTCAACCCTCAAACAAAGGCAGGCCCTCAAACTAAGGCAACTCATTAAAACTAAGGCAACCCTCAAACTGAGGCAACCCTCAAACTAAGGCAAACCCTCAAACTAAGGCAACTCCTCAAATTAAGGCAACCCGCAAACTAAGGCAACCCTCAAACTATGGCAATCTCTCAAACTAAGGCAACCCTCAAACTAAGGATTCCCTCAAACTAAGGCAACTCTCAAACTAAGGCAACCCGCAAACTAAGGCAACCCTCAAACTATGGCAACCCCTCAAACTAAGGCAACCCTCAAACTAAGGCTTCCCCTCAAACTAAGGCAACTCTCAAACTAAGGCAACCCCTCAAACTAAGGCAACCCTCATACTGTAGCAGCCCCTCAAACTAATGCAACCCTCAAACTAAGCTAACCCTCAAACTAAGGGAACTTCTCAAACTGAGGCAACCCTCAAACTAAGGCACACCTCAAACTAAGGCAGGCCCTCAAACTAATGCAACACCTCAAACTGAGCAGCCTCTCAAACTAAGGCAGGGCCTCAAACTAAGTGAACCCTCAAACTACGGCAACCGATCAAACTAAGGCAACACTCAAACTAAGGCAGACCCTCAAACTAAGGCAAACCTCAAAGTAAGGCAACCCCTCAAACTGAGGCAGGGCCTCAAACTAAGTTAACCCTCAAACTAAGGTCCCCTCAAACTCAGGCAACCATCAAACTGAGGAAACCCCTCAAACCAAGGCAACCCTCAAACTAAGGCAACCCCTCATACTAAGGCAACCGCTCAAACGAAGGCAACCCTCAAACTCAGGCAAACCTCAATCTAAGGGAAACTTCAAACTAAGGCAACCCTCAAACTAAGGCAGGCCCTCAAACTGAGGCAACCCTCAAACTAAGGCAACCCCTCAAACTAAGGAAAACCTCAAACTAAGGCAACCCTCAATCTATTGAAAACCTCAAACTAAGGCAATCCTCAATCTGAGGAAAACCTCAATCGAAGGCAACACTCAAATTGAGGCAGGCCCTCAACCTTAGGCAACCCTCAAACTAAGGCAACCCTCAAACTCAGACAGGCACTCAAACAAAGGCAACCCTCAAACTAAGGCAACCCCTCAAACTGAGGCAACCCGCAAACTGAGGCAAACCACAAACTAGGGCAACCCTCAAACTAAAGCAGGCCCTCAAACTCAGGCAATCCTCAAACTAAGGCAACCCCTCAAACTAAGGCACCCCTCAATCTAAGGCAAACCCAAAAACTAAGGCAACCCCTCAAACTGAGGCAGGGCCTCAAACTAAGTAAACCCTCAAACTAAGGTCCCCTCAAACTCAGGCAACCCTCAAACTAAGGAAACCATCTAACAAAGGCAACCCCTCAAACGAAGGCAACCCCTCAAACTAAGTCAACCCCTCAAACTAAGGCAACCCCTCAAACTAAGGCAAACCTCAAACTAAGACAACCCCTCAAACTATGTCAGGCCCTCAAACTAAGACAACCCCTCAAACTATGTCAGGCCCTCAAACTAAGGCATCCCATAAACAAAGGCAACCTTCAAAGTCAGGCAACCCCTCAAACTGAGGCAGCGCCTCAAACTAAGTTAACCCTCAAACTAAGGCAACCGATCACACTAAGTCAACCCTCAAACTAAGGGAGGCCCTCAAACAAAGGCAACCCTCAAACTAAGGCAACCCAAAAACTAAGGCAAACCCAAAAACTCTGGCAACCTCTGAAACTAAGAAAACCCTCAAACTATGGAAACCCCTTAAACTAAGGCAACCCTCAAACTAAGGAAAGCCTCAAACTAAGGCAACCGTCAAACTAAGGCAACCCTCAAACTAAGGCAACCCTCAAACTAAGGCAAGCCTCAAAACAATCAAACCTCAAACTAAGGCAAAGCCAAAACCTAAGGCAACCCCTCAAACTGAGGCAGGGCCTCAAACTAAGTTAAGCCTCAAACTAAGGCAACCCCTCAAACTCAGGCAACCCTCAAACTATGGAAACCCCTTAAACTAAGTTAAACCTCAAACTAAGGCAACCCCTCAAACTCAGGCAACCCTCAAACTAAGGCAACCCTCAAACTAAGGAAAACCTCAAACTAAGGCAACCCTCAAATTGAGGCAGGCCCTGAAACTAAGGCAACCCTCAAACTAAGGCAACCCTCAAACTCAGACAGTCCCTCAAACTAAGGCAACCCTCAAACTAAGACTACCCCTCAAACTAAGGCTCCCCTCAAGCTAAGGCAAACCCAAAAACTAAGGCAACCCCTCAAACTGAGGCAGGCCCTCAAACTAAGACGACCCTCAAACTCACGGAACCCCGCAAACTAAGGCAACCCTCAAACTAAGGAACACTCAAACTAAGTCAACCCTCAAATTGAGGCAGGCCCCCAAAATAAGGCAACCCTCAAATTAAGGCGACCCTCAAACTAAGGCAAACCTTAAACTAAAGCAGGCCCTCAAATTAAGGCAGCCTCTCAAATTAAGGCAACCCCACAAACTAAGGCAACCCTCAAACGAAGGCAACCCTCAAACTAAGTCAACCCTCAAACAAAGGCAGGCCCTCAAACTAAGGCAACCCTCAAATTAAGGCAACCCCTCAAACTTAGGAAACCCTCATACTAAGGTAGGCCCTCATCCAAGTCAACGCACAAACTACGGCAAACCTCAAACTAAGGCAACCGATCAAACTAAGGCAACCCTCAAACTAAGGCAGGCCCTCAAACTAAGGCAACCCTCAAACTAAGGCAACCCCTCAAACTAAGGCAACACTTAAACTGAGGCAAACCTCAAACTAAGGCAACCCTCAAACGAAGGCAACACCTCAAACCATGGCAACCCTCAAACTGAGGCAAACCTCAAACTGAGTCAACCCTCAAACTCAGGCAAACCCTCAAACTAAGACAACCCCTCAAACTATGTCAGGCCCTCAAACTAAGGCAACCTACAAACAAAGGCAACCTTCAAAGTAAGGCAACACCTCAAACTGAGGCAGGGCCTCAAACTAAGTGAACCCTCAAACTGAGGCAACCGATCAAACTAAGGCAACACTCAAACTAAGGCAGGCCCTCAAACTAAGACAAACCTCAAACTAAGGCAACCCACAAACAAAGGCATCCCTCAAAGTAAGGCAACCCCTCAAACTGAGGCAGGGCCTCAAACTAAGCTAACCCTCAAACTAAGGTCCCCTCAAACTCAGGCAACCATCAAACTAAGGAAACCCCTCAAACCAAGGCAACCCTCAAACTAAGGCAACCCCTCATACTAAGGCAACCGCTCAAACGAAGGCAACCCTCAAACTAAGGCAACCCTCAATCTCAGGGAAACTTCAAACTAAGGCAACCCTCAAACTAAGGCAGGCCCTCAAACTAAGGCAACCCTCAAACCAAGGCAACCCTTAATCTAAGGAAAACCTCAAACTAAGGCAACCCTCAAACTAAGGCAGGCCCTCAAACTAAGGCAACCCTCAAACTAAGGCAACCCCTCAAACTGAGGCAGGGCCTCGAACTATGGAAACCCCTTAAACTAAGGCAACCCCTCAAAATAAGGCAACCCTCAAACTCAGACAGGCCATCAATCTAAGGCAACCCTCAAACTAAGGCAACCCCTCAAACTGAGGCAACCCGCAAACGGAGGCAAACCACAAACTGGGGCAACCCTCAAACTAAAGCAGGCCCTCAAACTCAGGCAATCCTCAAACTAAGGCAACCCCTCAAACTAAGGCACCCCTCAAACTAAGGCAAACCCAAAAACTAAGGCAACCCCTCAAACTGAGGCAGGGCCTCAAACTAAGTAAACCCTCAAACTAAGGTCCCCTCAAACTCAGGCAACCCTCAAACTAAGGAAACCCTCAAACTAAGGCAACCCCTCAAACGAAGGCAACCCCTCAAACTAAGTCAACCCTCATACTAAGGCAACCCTCAAACTAATGCAACACCTCATTCTAGGCAACCCCTCAAACTAAGGCAACCCTCAAACAAAGGCAGGCCCTCAAACTAAGGCAACTCATTAAAACTAAGGCAACCCTCAAACTAAGGCAACCCTCAAACTAAGGCAAACCCTCAAACTAAGGCAACTCTCAAACTAAGGCAACCCGCAAACTAAGGCAACCCTCAAACTATGGCAACCCCTCAAACTAAGGCAACCCTCAAACTAAGGCTTCCCCTCAAACTAAGGCAACTCTCAAACTAAGGCAACCCCTCAAACTAAGGCAACCCTCAGACTGTAGCAGCCCCTCAAACTAATGCAACCCTCAAACTAAGCTAACCCTCAAACTAAGGGAACCTCTCAAACTGAGGCAACCCTCAAACTAAGGCACCCCTCAAACTAAGGCAGGCCCTCAAACTAATGCAACACCTCAAACTGAGCAGCCTCTCAAACTAAGGCAGGGCCTCAAACTAAGTGAACCCTCAAACTACGGCAACCGATCAAACTAAGGCAACAGTCAAACTAAGGCAGACTCTCAAACTAAGGCAAACCTCAAACTGAGGCAACCCACAAACAAAGGCAACCCTCATAGTAAGGCAACCCCTCAAACTGAGGCAGGGTATCAAACTAAGTTAACCCTCAAACTAAGGTCCCCTCAAACTCAGGCAACCATCAAACTGAGGAAACCCCTCAAACCAAGGCAACCCTCAAACTAAGGCAACCCCTCATGCTAAGGCAACCGCTCAAACGAAGGCAACCCTCAAACTAAGGCAACACTCAATCTAAGGGAAACTTCAAACTAAGGCAACCCTCAAACTAAGGCAGGCCCTCAAACAAAGGAAACCCTCAAACCAAGGCAACCCTCAATCTAAGGAAAACCTCAATCGAAGGCAACCCTCAAATTGAGGCAGGCCCTCAATCTAAGGCAACCCTCAAACTAAGGCAACCCTCAAACTCAGACAGGCCCTCAAACAAAGGCAACCCTCAAACTAAGGCAACCCCTCAAACTGAGGCAACCCGCAAACTGAGGCAAATCACAAACTAGGGCAACCCTCAAACTAAAGCAGGCCCTCAAACTGAGGCAACCCTCAAACTAAGGCAACCCCTCAAACTGAGGCAGGGCCTCAAACTATGGAAACCCCTGAAACTAAGGGAACCCCTCAATCTAAGGAAAACCTCAAACTAAGGCAACCCTCAATCTAAGGAAAACCTCAAACTAAGGCAATCCTCAATCTGAGGAAAACCTCAATCGAAGGCAACCCTCAAATTGAGGCAGGCCCTCAATCTAAGGCAACCCTCAAACTAAGGCAACCCTCAAACTCAGACAGGCCCTCAAACAAAGGCAACCCTCAAACTAAGGCAACCCCTCAAACTGAGGCAACCCGCAAACTGAGGCAAACCACAAACTAGGGCAACCCTCAAACTAAAGCAGGCCCTCAAACTCAGGCAATCCTCAAACTAAGGCAACCCCTCAAACTAAGGCACCCCTCAAACTAAGGCAAACCCAAAAACTAAGGCAACCCCTCAAACTGAGGCAGGGCCTCAAACTAAGTAAACCCTCAAACTAAGGTCCCCTCAAACTCAGGCAACCCTCAAACTAATGAAACCATCAAACTAAGGCAACCCCTCAAACGAAGGCAACCCCTCAAACGAAGTCAACCCCTCAAACTAAGGCAACCCCTCAAACTAAGGCAACCCTCATACTAAGGCAACCCTCAAACTAAAGCAATACCTCATTCTAGGCAACCCCTCAAACTAAGGCAACCCTCAAACAAAGGCAGGCCCTCAAACTAAGGCAACTCATTAAAACTAAGGCAACCCTCAAACTAAGGCAACCATCAAACTAAGGCAAACCCTCAAACTAAGGCCACTCCTCAAATTAAGGCAACCCGCAAACTAAGGCAACCCTCAAACTATGGCAACCCCTCAAACTAAGGCAACCCTCAAACTAAGGATTCCCCTCAAACTAAGGCAACTCTCAAACGAAGGCACCCCTCAAACTAAGGCAACCCTCAAACTAAGGCTTCCCCTCAAACTAAGGCAATTCTCAAACTAAGGCAACCCCTCAAACTAAGGCAACCCTCATACTGAAGCAGCCCCTCAAACTAATGCAACCCTCATCTAAGCTAACCCTCAAACTAAGGGAACCTCTCAAACTGAGGCAACCCTCAAACTAAGGCACCCCTCAAACTAAGGCAGGCCCTCAAACTAATGCAACCCCTCAATCTGAGCAGCCTCTCAAACTAAGGCAACCCCTCAAATTAAGGCAACCCCTCAAGCTAAGGCAGGCCCTCGAACTAAGGCAACCCCTCAAACTAAGGCAACCCCTCAAACTAAGGGAACACCTCAAACTAATGCAACCCTCAAACTAAGGCAACACTCAAACTAAGGCAACCTCTCAAAATAAGGCTACCCCTCAAACGAAGGCAACCCTCAAACTAAGGCAACCCTCATTCTAAGGAAAACTTCAAACTAAGGCATCCCTCAAACTAAGGCAGGCCCTCAAACTAAGGCAACCCTAAACCAAGGCAACCCTCAATCTAAGGAAAACCTCAAACTAAGGCAACCCTCAAACTAAGGCAGGACCTCAAACTAAGGCAACCCTCAAACTAAGGCAATCCCTCAAACTGAGGCAGGGCCTCAAACTATGGAAACCCCTTAAACTAAGGCAACCCCTCAAACTAAGGAAAACCTCAAACTAAGGCAACCCTCAATCTAAGGAAAACCTCAAACTAAGGCAATCCTCAATCTGAGGAAAACCTCAATCGAAGGCAACCCTCAAATTGAGGCAGGCCCTCAATCTAAGGCAACCATCAAACAAAGGCAACCCTCAAACTCAGACAGGCCCTCAAACTAAGGCACCCCTCAAACTAAGGCAAACCCAAAAACTAAGGCAACCCCTCAAACTGAGGCAGGGCCTCAAACTAAGTAAACCCTCAAACTAAGGTCCCCTCAAACTCAGGCAACCATCAAACTAAGGAAACCCTCAAACTAAGGCAACCCCTCAAACGAAGGCAACCCCTCAAACTAAGGCAACCCTCATACTAAGGCAACCCTCAGACTAATGCAACACCTCAATCTCAGGCAACCCCTCAAACTACGGCAACCCTCAAACAAAGGCAGGCCCTCAAACTAAGGCAACTCATTAAAACTAAGGCAACCCTCAAACTAAGGCAACCCTCAAACTAAGGCAAACCCTCAAACTAAGGCAACTCCTCAAATTAAGGCAACCAGCAAACTAAGGCAACCCTCAAACTAGGGCAACCCCTCAAACTAATGCAACCCTCAAACTAAGGCTTCCCCTCAAACTAAGGCAACTCTCAAACTAAGGCAACTCATTAAAACTATGGCAACCCCTCAAACTAAGGCAACCCTCAAACTAAGGTTTCCCCTCAAACTAAGGCAACTCTCAAACTAAGGCAACCCGCAAACTAAGGCAACCCTCAAACTAGGGCAACCCCTCAAACTAATGCAACCCTCAAACTAAGGCTTCCCCTCAAACTAAGGCAACTCTCAAACTAAGGCAACCCCTCAAACTAAGGCAACCCTCATACAGAAGCAGCCCTTCAAACTAATGCAACCCTCAAACTAAGCTAACCCTCAAACTAAGGGAACCTCTCAAACTGAGGCAACCCTCAAACTAAGGCACCCCTCAAACTAAGGCAGGCCCTCAAACTAATGCAACCCCTCAAACTGAGCAGCCTCTCAAACTAAGGCAACCCCTCAAACTAAGGCAACCCCTCAAACGAAGGCAACCCCTCAAACTAAGTCAACCCCTCAAACTAAGGCAACCCCTCAAACTAAGGCAACCGTCATACGAAGGCAACCCTCAAAATAATGCAACACCTCAATCTCAGGCAACCCCTCTAACTAAGGCAACCCTCAAACAAAGGCAGGCCCTCAAACTAAGGCAACTCATTAAAACTAAGGCAACCCTCAAACTAAGGCAACCCTCAAACTAAGGCAACCCCTCAAACTAAGGCAAGCCTCAAAATAATCAAACCTCAAACTAAGGCCTCCGCAAAAACTAAGGCAACCCCTCAAACTGAGGCAGGGCCTCAAACTAAGTTAAACCTCAAATGAAGGAAACCCTTAAACTAAGGCAACCCTCAAACTAAGGCAACCCTCAAATTAAGGCAGGCCCTGAAACTAAGGCAACCCTCAAACTAAGGCAACCCTCAAACTCAGACAGTCCCTCAAACTAAGGCAACCCTCAAACTAAGGCAACCCCTCAAACTGTGGCAACCCTCAAACTGAGGCAAACCACAAACTAGGGCAACCCTCAAACTGAGGCAACCCTCAAACTAAGACTACCCCTCAAACTAAGGCACCCCTCAAACTAAGGCAAACCCAAAAACTAAGGCAACCCCTCAAACTGAGGCAGGCCCTCAAACTAAGACAACCCTCAAACTCACGGAACCGCGCAAACTAAGGCAACCCTCAAACTAAGGAACACTCAAACTAAGTCAACCCTCAAATTGAGACAGGCCCTCAAAATAAGGCAACCCTCAAATTAAGGCGCCCTCAAACTAAGGCAACCCCTCAAACTAAGGCAACCCTCAAACTAAGGCAAACCTTAAACTAAAGCAGGCCCTCAAATTAAGGCAGCCTCTCAAATTAAGGCAACCCCACAAACTAAGGTAACCCTCAAACGAAGGCAACCCTCAAACTAAGTCAACCCTCAAACAAAGGCAGGCCCTCAAACTAAGGCAACCCTCCAATTAAGGCAACCCCTCAAACTTAGGAAACCCTCATACTAAGGTAGGCCCTCATCTAAGTCAACGCACAAACTACGGCAAACCTCAAACTAAGGCAACCGATCAAACTAAGGCAACCCTCAAACTAAGGCAGGCCCTCAAACTAAGGCAACCCTCAAACTAAGGCAACCCCTCAAACTAAGGCAACCCTTAAACTGAGGCAAACCTCAAACTAAGGCAACCCTCAAACGAAGGCAACCCCTCAAACCATGGCAACCCTCAAACTGAGGCAAAACCTTAAACTAAAGCAGGCCCTCAAATTAAGGCAGCCCCTCAAATTAAGGCAACCCCACAAATTAAGGCAACCCTCAAACGAAGGCAACCTTCAAACAAAGGCAGGCCCTCATCTAAGTCAACGCACAAACTAAGGCTAACCCTCAAACTAAGGCAACCGATCAAACGAAGGCAACCCTCAAACAAAGGCAGGCCCTCAAACTAAGGCAACCCTCAAACTATGGCAACCCCTCAAACTAAGGCAACCCTTAAACTGAGGCAAACCTCAAACTAAGGCAACCCTCAAACTAAGGCAACCCCTCAAACTAAGGCAACCCTCAAACTGAGGCAAACCTCAAACTAAGTCAACCCTCAAACTAAGGCAACCCACAAACAAAGGCAACCCTGAAAGTTAGGCAACCCCTCAAACTACGGCAGGTCCTCATGCTAAGGCATCCCTCAAACTAAGGCAGGCCCTCAAACGAAGGCAACCCTCAAACTAAGGCAACCCTCAAACAAAGGCAGGCCCTCAAACTAAGGCAAACCTCAAACTAAGGCAACCGATCAAACTAAGGCAACCCTCAAACTAAGGCAGGCCCTCAAACTAAGGCAAGCCTCAAACTAAGGCAACCCCTCAAACTAAGGCAACCCTCAAACTGAGGAAACCCTCAAACTAAGGCAACCCCTCAAACTGAGGCAACCCTCAAACTGAGGCAAACCACAAACTAGGGCAACCCTCAAGCTAAAGCAGGCCCTCAAACTAAGGCAATCCTCAAACTAAGGCAACCCCTCAAACTAAGGCAACCCTCAAACTACGGCAAAACCTTAAACTAAAGCAGGCCCTCAAATTAAGGCAGCCCCTCAAATTAAGGGAACCTCACAAACTAAGGCAACCCTCAAACGAAGGCAACCCTCAAACAAAGGCAGGCCTTCAAACTAAGGCAACCCTAAAATTAAGGCAACCCCTCAAACTGAGTAAACCCACATACTCAGGATGGCCCTCATCTAAGTCAACGCACAAACTAAGGCAAACCTCAAACTCAGGCAAACGATCAAACTAAGGCAACCCTCAAACTAAGGCAGGCCCTCAAACTAAGGCAACCCTCAAACTAAGGCAACACCTCAAACTAAGGCAACCCTTAAACTGAGGCAAACCTCAAACTAAGACAACCCCTCAAACTAAGGCATCCCACAAACAAAGGCAACCTTCAAAGTCAGGCAACCCCTCAAACTGAGGCAGCGCCTCAAACTAAGTTAACCCTCAAACTAAGGCAACCGATCACACTAAGTCAACCCTCAAACTAAGGGAGGCCCTCAAACAAAGGCAACCCTCAAACTAAGGCAACCCTCAAACTAAGGCAACCCCTCAAACTGAGGCAAACCACAAACTAGGGCAACCTTCAAACGAAAGCAGGACCTCAAACTAAGGCAACCCTAAAACTAAGGCAACCCTCAAACTCAGACAGGCCCTCAAACTAAGGCAACCCTCAAACTAAGGCAACACCTCAAACTGAGGCAACCCTCAAACTGAGGCAACCCACAAACTAGAGAAACCCTCAAACTAAGGCAACCCTCAAACTAAGGAACACTCACACTAAGTCAACCCTCAAATTGAGGCAGGCCCTCAAACTAAGGAAAACCCTAAAACTAAGGCAACCCCTCAAACTGAGGCAGGGCCTCAAACTAAGTAAACCCTCAAACTAAGGTCCCCTCAAACTCAGGCAACCCTTAAACTGAGGCAAACCTCAAACTAAGGCAACCCTCAAACTAAGGCAACCCCTCAAACTAAGAAAACCCTCAAACTGAGGCAAACCTCAAACTAAGTCAACCCTCAAACTAAGGCAACCCACAAACAAAGGCAACCCTCAAAGTTAGGCAACCCCTCAAACTAAGGCAGGTCCTCATGCTAAGGCATCCCTCAAACTAAGGCAGGCCCTCAAACGAAGGCAACCCTCAAACTAAGGCAACCCTCAAACAAAGGCAGGCCCTCAAACTAAGGCAAACCTCAAACTAAGGCAACCGATCAAACTAAGGCAACCCTCAAACTAAGGCAGGCCCTCAAACTCAGGCAAGCCTCAAACTAAGGCAACCCCTCAAACTAAGGCAACCCTCAAACTGAGGAAACCCTCAAACTAAGGCAACCCCTCAAACTGAGGCAACCCTCAAACTGAGGCAAACCACAAACTAGGGCAACCCTCAAGCTCATGCAGGCCCTCAAACTAAGGCAATCCTCAAACTAAGGCAACCCCTCAAACTAAGGCAACCCTCAAACTACGGCAAAACCTTAAACTAAAGCAGGCCCTCAAATTAAGGCAGCCCCTCAAATTAAGGGAACCTCACAAACTAAGGCAACCCTCAAACGAAGCCAACCCTCAAACAAAGGCAGGCCCTCAAACTAAGGCAACCCTCAAATTAAGGCAACCCCTCAAACTGAGTAAACCCACATACTAAGGATGGCCCTCATCTAGGTCAACGCACAAACTACGGCAAACCTCAAACTCAGGCAACCGATCAAACTAAGGCAACCCTCAAACTAAGGCAGGCCCTCAAACTAAGGCAACCCTCAAACTAAGGCAACACCTCAAACTAAGGCAACCCTTAAACTGAGGCAAACCTCAAACTAAGACAACCCCTCAAACTATGTCAGGCCCTCAAACTAAGACAACCCCTCAAACTATGTCAGGCCCTCAAACTAAGGCATCCCACAAACAAAGGCAACCTTCAAAGTCAGGCCAGCCCTCAAACTGAGGCAGCGCCTCAAACTAAGTTAACCCTCAAACTAAGGCAACCGATCACACTAAGTCAACCCTCAAACTAAGGGAGGCCCTCAAACAAAGGCAACCCTCAAACTAAGGCAACCCACAAACTAAGGCAAACCCAAAAACTCTGGCAACCTCTGAAACTAAGAAAACCCTCAAACTATGGAAACCCCTTAAACTAAGGCAACCCTCAAACTAAGGAAAACCTCAAACTAAGGCAACCGTCAAACTAAGGCAACCCTCAACCTAAGGCAACCCTCAAACTAAGGCAAGCCTCAAAACAATCAAACCTCAAACTAAGGCAAAGCCAAAACCTAAGGCAACCTCTCAAACTCAGGCAACCCTCAAACTATGGAAACCCCTTAAACTAAGGCAACCCTCAAACTAAGGCAACCGCTCAAACTAGGGCAACCCTCAAACAAAGGAAAACCTCAAACTAAGGCAACCTTCAAACTAAGGCAACCCTCAAACTAAGACAGGCCCACAAACTAAGGCAACCCTCAAACTAAGGCAACCCCTCAAACTAAGGCAAGCCTCAAAATAATCAAACCTCAAACTAAGGCCGCCCCAAAAACTAAGGCAACCCCTCAAACTGAGGCAGGGCCTCAAACTAAGTTAAACCTCAAACTAAGGCAACCCCTCAAACTCAGGCAACCCTCAAACTAAGGCAACCCTCAAACTAAGGAAAACCTCAAACTAAGGCAACCCTCAAATTGAGGCAGGCCCTGAAACTAAGGCAACCCTCAAACTAAGGCAACCCTCAAACTCAGACAGTCCCTCAAACTAAGGCAACCCTCAAACTAAGACTACCCCTCAAACTAAGGCTCCCCTCAAGCTAAGGCAAACCCAAAAACTAAGGCTACCCCTCAAACTGAGGCAGGCCCTCAAACTAAGACGACCCTCAAACTCACGGAACCCCGCAAACTAAGGCAACCCTCAAACTAAGGAACACTCAAACTAAGTCAACCCTCAAATTGAGGCAGGCCCCCAAAATAAGGCAACCCTCAAATTAAGGCGACCCTCAAACTAAGGCAAACCTTAAACTAAAGCAGGCCCTCAAATTAAGGCAGCCTCTCAAATTAAGGCAACCCCACAAACTAAGGCAACCCTCAAACGAAGGCAACCCTCAAACTAAGTCAACCCTCAAACAAAGGCAGGCCCTCAAACTAAGGCAACCCTCAAATTAAGGCAACCCCTCAAACTTAGGAAACCCTCATACTAAGGTAGGCCCTCATCTAAGTCAACGCACAAACTACGGCAAACCTCAAACTAAGGCAACCGATCAAACTAAGGCAACCCTCAAACTAAGGCAGGCCCTCAAACTAAGGCAACCCTCAAACTAAGGCAACCCCTCAAACTAAGGCAACCCTTAAACTGAGGCAAACCTCAAACTAAGGCAACCCTCAAACGAAGGCAACCCCTCAAACCATGGCAACCCTCAAACTGAGGCAAACCTCAAACTGAGTCAACCCTCAAACTCAGGCAAACCCTCAAACTGAGACAACCCCTCAAACTATGTCAGGCCCTCAAACTAAGGCAACCTACAAACAAAGGCAACCTTCAAAGTAAGGCAACCCCTCAAACTGAGGCAGGGCCTCAAACTAAGTGAACCCTCAAACTGAGGCAACCGATCAAACTAAGGCAACTCTCAAACTAAGGCAGGCCCTCAAACTATGACAAACCTCAAACTAAGGCAACCCACAAACAAAGGCAACCCTCAAAGTAAGGCAACCCCTCAAACTGAGGCAGGGCCTCAAACTAAGTTAACCCTCAAACTAAGGTCCCCTCAAACTCAGGCAACCATCAAACTAAGGAAACCCCTCAAACCAAGGCAACCCTCAAACTAAGGCAACCCCTCATACTAAGGCAACCGCTCAAACGTAGGCAACCCTCAAACTAAGGCAACCCTCAATCTCAGGGAAACTTCAAACTAAGGCAGCCCTCAAACTAAGGCAGGCCCTCAAACTAAGGCAACCCTCAAACCAAGGCAACCCTTAATCTAAGGAAAACCTCAAACTAAGGCAACCCTCAAACTAAGGCAGGCCCTCAAACTAAGGCAACCCTCAAACTAAGGCAACCCCTCAAACTGAGGCAGGGCCTCAAACTATGGAAACCCCTTAAACTAAGGCAACCCCTCAAAATAAGGCAACCCTCAAACTCAGACAGGCCATCAATCTAAGGCAACCCTCAAACTAAGGCAACCCCTCAAACTGAGGCAACCCGCAAACTGAGGCAAACCACAAACTCGGGCAACCCTCAAACTAAAGCAGGCCCTCAAACTCAGGCAATCCTCAAACTCAGGCAACCCCTCAAACTAAGGCACCCCTCAAACTAAGGCAAACCCAAAAACTAAGGCAACCCCTCAAACTGAGGCAACCCCTCAAACTAAGTCAACCCTCATACTAAGGCAACCCTCAAACTTATGCAACTCCTCAATCTCAGGCAACCCCTCAAACTACGGCAACCCTCAAACAAAGGCAGGCCCTCAAACTAAGGCAACTCATTAAAACTAAGGCAACCCTCAAACTAAGGCAACCCTCAAACTAAGGCAAACCCTCAAACTAAGGCAACTCCTCAAATTAAGGCAACCAGCAAACTAAGGCAACCCTCAAACTATGGCAACCCCTCAAACTAAGGCAACCCTCAAACTAAGGTTTCCCCTCAAACTAAGGCAACTCTCAAACTAAGGCAACCCGCAAACTAAGGCAACCCTCAAACTAGGGCAACCCCTCAAACTAATGCAACCCTCAAACTAAGGCTTCCCCTCAAACTAAGGCAACTCTCAAACTAAGGCAACCCCTCAAACTAAGGCAACCCTCATACTGAAGCAGCCCTTCAAACTAATGCAACCCTCAAACTAAGCTAACCCTCAAACTAAGGGAACCTCTCAAACTGAGGCAACCCTCAAACTAAGGCACCCCTCAAACTAAGGCAGGCCCTCAAACTAATGCAACCCCTCAAACTGAGCAGCCTCTCAAACTAAGGCAACCCCTCAAACTAAGGCAACCTCTCAAACGAAGGCAACCCCTCAAACTAAGTCAACCCCTCAAACTAAGGCAACCCCTCAAACTAAGGCAACCGTCATACGAAGGCAACCCTCAAATAATGCAACACCTCAATCTCAGGCAACCCCTCTAACTAAGGCAACCCTCAAACAAAGGCAGGCCCTCAAACTAAGGCAACTCATTAAAACTAAGGCAACCCTCAAACTAAGGCAACCCTCAAACTAAGGCAACCCCTCAAACTAAGGCAAGCCTCAAAATAATCAAACCTCAAACTAAGGCCTCCGCAAAAACTAAGGCAACCCCTCAAACTGAGGCAGGGCTTCAAACTAAGTTAAACCTCAAACGAAGGAAACCCCTTAAACTAAGGCAACCCTCAAACTAAGGCAACCCTCAAATTAAGGAAAACTTCAAACTAAGGCAACCCTCAAATTGAGGCAGGCCCTGAAACTAAGGCAACCCTCAAACTAAGGCACCCCTCAAACTCAGACAGTCCCTCAAACTAAGGCAACCCTCAAACTAAGGCAACCCCTCAAACTGTGGCAACCCTCAAACTGAGGCAAACCACAAACTAGGGCAACCCTCAAACTGAGGCAACCCTCAAACTAAGACTACCCCTCAAACTAAGGCACCCCTCAAACTAAGGCAAACCCAAAAACTAAGGCAACCCCTCAAACTGAGGCAGGCCCTCAAACTAAGACAACCCTCAAACTCACGGAACCGCGCCAACTAAGGCAACCCTCAAACTAAGGAACACTCAAACTAAGTCAACCCTCAAATTGAGGCAGGCCCTCAAAATAAGGCAACCCTCAAATTAAGGCGCCCTCAAACTAAGGCAACCCCTCAAACTAAGGCAACCCTCAAACTAAGGCAATCCTTAAACTAAAGCAGGCCCTCAAATTAAGGCAGCCTCTCAAATTAAGGCAACCCCACAAACTATGGCAACCCTCAAACGAAGGCAACCCTCAAACTAAGTCAACCCTCAAACAAAGGCAGGCCCTCAAACTAAGGCAACCCTCAAATTAAGGCAACCCCTCAAACTTAGGAAACCCTCATACTAAGGTAGGCCCTCATCTAAGTCAACGCACAAACTACGGCAAACCTCAAACTAAGGCAACCGATCAAACTAAGGCAACCCTCAAACTAAGGCAGGCCCTCAAACTAAGGCAACCCTCAAACTAAGGCAACCCCTCAAACTAAGGCAACCCTTAAACTGAGGCAAACCTCAAACTAAGGCAACCCTCAAACGAAGGCAACCCCTCAAACCATGGCAACCCTCAAACTGAGGCAAACCTCAAACTGAGTCAACCCTCAAACTCAGGCAAAACCTCAAACTTAGACAACCCCTCAAACTATGTCAGGCCCTCAAACTAAGGCAACCTACAAACAAAGGCAACCTTCAAAGTAAGGCAACCCCTCAAACTGAGGCAGGGCCTCAAACTAGGTGAACCCTCAAACTGAGGCAACCGATCAAACTAAGGCAACCCTCAAACTAAGGCTTCCCCTCAAACTAAGGCAACTCTCAAACTAAGGCAACCCCTCAAACTAAGGCAACCCTCATACTGAAGCAGCCCTTCAAACTAATGCAACCCTCAAACTAAGCTAACCCTCAAACTAAGGGAACCTCTCAAACTGAGGCAACCCTCAAACTAAGGCACCCCTCAAACTAAGGCAGGCCCTCAAACTAATGCAACCCCTCAAACTGAGCAGCCTCTCAAACTAAGGCAACCCCTCAAACTAAGGCAACCCCTCAAACGAAGGCAACCCCTCAAACTAAGTCAACCCCTCAAACTAAGGCAACCCCTCAAACTAAGGCAACCGTCATACGAAGGCAACCCTCAAAATAATGCAACACCTCAATCTCAGGCAACCCCTCTAACTAAGGCAACCCTCAAACAAAGGCAGGCCCTCAAACTAAGGCAACTCATTAAAACTAAGGCAACCCTCAAACTAAGGCAACCCTCAAACTAAGGCAACCCCTCAAACTAAGGCAAGCCTCAAAATAATCAAACCTCAAACTAAGGCCTCCGCAAAAACTAAGGCAACCCCTCAAACTGAGGCAGGGCCTCAAACTAAGTTAAACCTCAAACGAAGGAAACCCCTTAAACTAAGGCAACCCTCAAACTAAGGCAACCCTCAAATTAAGGAAAACTTCAAACTAAGGCAACCCTCAAATTGAGGCAGGCCCTGAAACTAAGGCAACCCTCAAACTAAGGCAACCCTCAAACTCAGACAGTCCCTCAAACTAAGGCAACCCTCAAACTAAGGCAACCCCTCAAACTGTGGCAACCCTCAAACTGAGGCAAACCACAAACTAGGGCAACCCTCAAACTGAGGCAACCTTCAAACTAAGACTACCCCTCAAACTAAGGCACCCCTCAAACTAAGGCAAACCCAAAAACTAAGGCAACCCCTCAAACTGAGGCAGGCCCTCAAACTAAGACAACCCTCAAACTCACGGAACCGCGCAAACTAAGGCAACCCTCAAACTAAGGAACACTCAAACTAAGTCAACCCTCAAATTGAGGCAGGCCCTCAAAATAAGGCAACCCTCAAATTAAGGCGCCCTCACACTAAGGCAACCCCTCAAACTAAGGCAACCCTCAAACTAAGGCAAACCTTAAACTAAAGCAGGCCCTCAAATTAAGGCAGCCTCTCAAATTAAGGCAACCCCACAAACTAAGGCAACCCTCAAACTGAGACAACCCCTCAAACTATGTCAGGCCCTCAAACTAAGGCAACCTACAAACAAAGACAAACTTCAAACTAAGGCAACTCTCAAACTAAGGCAGGCCCTCAAACTAAGGCAACCCCACAAACTAAGGCAACCCTCAAACGAAGGCAACCCTCAAACTAAGTCAACCCTCAAACAAAGGCAGGCCCTCAAACTAAGGCAACCCTCAAATTAAGGCAACCTCTCAAACTTAGGAAACCCTCATACTAAGGTAGGCCCTCATCTAAATCAACGCACAAACTACGGCAAACCTCAAACTGAGGCAACCGATCAAACTAAGGCAACCCTCAAACTAAGGCAGGCTCTCAAACTAAGGCAACCCTCAAACTAAGGCAACCCCTCAAACTAAGGCAACCCTTAAACTGAGGCAAACCTCAAACTAAGGCAACCCCTCAAACCATGGCAACCCTCAAACTGAGGCAAACCTCAAACTGAGTCAACGCTCAAACTCAGGCAAACCCTCAAACTAAGGCAACCCCTCAAACTATGTCAGGCCCTCAAACTAAGGCAACCTACAAACAAAGGTAACCTTCAAAGTAAGGCAACCCCTCAAACTGAGGCAGGGCCTCAAACTAAGTGAACCCTCAAACTACGGCAACCGATCAAACTAAGGCAAAACTCAAACTAAGGCAGGCCCTCAAACTAAGGCAAACCTCAAACTAAGGCAACCCACAAACAAAGGCAACCCTCAAAGTAAGGCAACCCCTCAAACTGAGGCAGGACCTCAAACTAAGTTAACCCTCAAACTAAGGTCCCCACAATCTCAGGCAACCATCAAACTAAGGAAACCCCTCAAACCAAGGCAACCCTCAAATTAAGGCAACCCCTCAAACTTAGGAAACCCTCATACTAAGGTAGGCCCTCATCTAAGTCAACGCACAAACTACGGCAAACCTCAAACTAAGGCAACCGATCAAACTAAGGCAACCCTCAAACTAAGGCAGACCCTCAAACTAAGGCAACCCTCAAACTAAGGCAACCCCTCAAACTAAGGCAACCCTTAAACTGAGGCAAACCTCAAACTAAGGCAACCCTCAAACGAAGGCAACCCCTCAAACCATGGCAACCCTCAAACTGAGGCAAACCTCAAACTGACTCAACCCTCAAACTCAGGCAAACCCTCAAACTGAGACAACCCCTCAAACTATGTCAGGCCCTCAAACTAAGGCAACCTACAAACAAAGACAAACTTCAAACTAAGGCAACTCTCAAACTAAGGCAGGCCCTCAAACTAAGGCAACCCCACAAACTAAGGCAACCCTCAAACGAAGGCAACCCTCAAACTAAGTCAACCCTCAAACAAAGGCAGGCCCTCAAACTAAGGCAACCCTCAAATTAAGGCAACCTCTCAAACTTAGGAAACCCTCATACTAAGGTAGGCCCTCATCTAAGTCAACGCACAAACTACGGCAAACCTCAAACTGAGGCAACCGATCAAACTAAGGCAACCCTCAAACTAAGGCAGGCCCTCAAACTAAGGCAACCCTCAAACTAAGGCAACCCCTCAAACTAAGGCAACCCTTAAACTGAGGCAAACCTCAAACTAAGGCAACCCCTCAAACCATGGCAACCCTCAAACTGAGGCAAACCTCAAACTGAGTCAACGCTCAAACTCAGGCAAACCCTCAAACTAAGGCAACCCCTCAAACTATGTCAGGCTCTCAAACTAAGGCAACCTACAAACAAAGGTAACCTTCAAAGTAAGGCAACCCCTCAAACTGAGGCAGGGCCTCAAACTAAGTGAACCCTCAAACTACGGCAACCGATCAAACTAAGGCAACACTCAAACTAAGGCAGGCCCTCAAACTAAGGCAAACCTCAAACTAAGGCAACCCACAAACAAAGGCAACCCTCAAAGTAAGGCAACCCCTCCAACTGAGGCAGGACCTCAAACTAAGTTAACCCTCAAACTAAGGTCCCCTCAATCTCAGGCAACCATCAAACTAAGGAAACCCCTCAAACCAAGGCAACCCTCAAACTAAGGCAACCCCTCATACTAAGGAAACCGCTCAAACGAAGGCAACCCTCAAACTATGGAAACCCTTTAAACTAAGGCAACCCCTCAAACTAAGGAAAACCTCAAACTAAGGCAACCCTTAATCTGAGGAAAACCTCAAACTAAGGCAATCCTCAATCTGAGGAAAACCTCAATCGAAGGCAACCCTCAAATTGAGGCAGGCCCTCAATCTAATGCAACCCTCAAACTAAGGCAACCCTCAAACTCAGACAGGCCCTCAAACAAAGGCAACCCTCAAACTATGGCAACCCCTCAAACTGAGGCAACCCGCAAACTGAGGCAAACCACAAACTGGGTCAACCCTCAAACTAAAGCAGGCCCTCAAACTCAGGCAATCCTCAAACTAAGGCAACCCCTCAAACTAAGGCACCCCTCAAACTAAGGCAAACCCAAAAACTAAGGCAACCCCTCAAACTGAGGCAGGGCCTCAAACTAAGTAAACCCTCAAACTAAGGTCCCCTCAAACTCAGGCAACCCTCAAACTAAGGAAACCCTCAAACTAAGGCAACCCCTCAAACGAAGGCAACCCCTCAAACTAAGACAACCCCTCAAACTCAGGCAACCCCTCAAACTAAGGCAACCCTCATACTAAGGCAACCCTCAAACTAATGCAACACCTCAATCTCAGTCAACCCCTCAAACTAAGGCCACCCTCAAGCAAAGGCAGGCCCTCAAACTAAGGCAACTCATTAAAACTAAGGCAACCCTCAAACTAAGGCAACCCTCAAACTAAGGCAAACCCTCAAACTAAGGCAACTCCTCAAATTAAGGCAACCCGCAAACTGAGGCAACCCTCAAACTATGGCAACCCCTCAAACTAAGGCAACCCTCAAACTAAGGTTTCCCCTCAAACTAAGGCAACTCTCAAACTAAGGCAACCCGCAAACTAAGGCAACCCTCAAACTATGGCAACCCCTCAAACTAAGGCAACCCTCAAACTAAGGCTTCCCCTCAAACTAAGGCATCTCTCAAACTAAGGCAACCCCTCAAACTAAGGCAACCCTCATACTGAAGCAGCCCCTCAAACTAATGCAACCCTCAAACTAAGCTAACCCTCAAACTACGGGAACCTCTCAAACTGAGGCAACCCTCAAACTAAGGCACCCCTCAAACTAAGGCAGGCCCTCAAACTAATGCAACCCCTCAAACTGAGCAGACTCTCAAACTAAGGCAACCCCCCCAAAGTAAGGCAACCCCTCAAGCTAAGGCAGGCCCTCGAACTAAGGCAACCCCTCAAACTAAGGCAACCCCTCAAACTAAGGTAACACCTCAAACTAATGCAACCCTCAAACTAAGGCAACACTCAAACAAAGGAAACTCTCAAAATAAGGCTACCCCTCAAACGAATGCAACCCTCAAACTAAGGCAACCCTCAATCTAAGGAAAACTTCAAACTAAGGCAACCCTCAAACTAAGGCAGGCCCTCAAACTAAGGCAACCCTCAAACCAAGGCAACCCTCAATCTAAGGAAAACCTCAAGCTAAGGCAACCCTCAAACTAAGGCAGGCCCTCAAACTAAGGCAACCCTCAAACTAAGGAAATCCCTCAAACTGAGGCAGGGCCTCAAACTATGGAAACCCCTTAAACTAAGGCAACCCCTCAAACAAAGGAAAACCTCAAACTAAGGCAACCCTCAATCTAAGGAAAACCTCAAACTAAGGCAATCCTCAATCTGAGGAAAACATCAATCGAAGGCATCCCTCAAATTGAGGCAGGCCCCCAATCTAAGGCAACCATCAAACTAAGGCAACCCTCAAACTCAGACAGGCCCTCAAACTAAGGCAACCCTCAAACTAAGGCAACCCCTCAAACTGAGGCAACCCGCAAACTGAGGCAAACCACAAACTACGGCAACCATCAAACTAAAGCAGGCCCTCAAACTCAGGCAATCCTCAATCTAAGGCAACCCCTCAAACAAAGGCACCCCTCAAACTAAGGCAAACCCAAAAACTAAGGCAACCCCTCAAACTGAGGCAGGGCCTCAAACTAAGTAAACCCTCAAACTTAGGTCCCCTCAAACTCAGGCAACCCTCAATCTAAGGAAACCCTCAAACTAAGGCAACCCCTCAAACGAAGGCAACCCCTCAAACTAAGTCAACCCCTCAAGTTAAGGCAACCCCTCAAACTAAGGCAACCCTCATACTAAGGCAACCCTCAAACTAATGCAACACCACAATCTCAGGCAACCCCTCAAACTAAGGCAACCCTCAAACAAAGGCAGGCCCTCATACTAAGGCAACTCATTAAAACTAAGGCAACCCTCAAACTAAGGCCAACCCTCAAACTAAGGCAACTCCTCAAATTAAGGCAACCCGCAAACTAAGGCAATCCTCAAACTATGGCAACCCCTCAAACTAAGGCAACCCTCAAACTAAGGTTTCCCCTCAAACTAAGGCAACTCTCAAACTAAGGCAACCCGCAAACTAAGGCAACCCTCAAACTATGGCAACCCCTCAAACTAAGGCAACACTCAAACTAAGGCTTCCCCTCAAACTAAGGCAACTCTCAAACTAAGGCAACCCCTCAAACTAAGGCAACCCTCATACTGAAGCAGCCCCTCAAACTAATGCAACCCTCAAACTAAGCTAACCCTCAAACTAAGGGAACCTCTCAAACTGAGGCAACCCTCAAACTAAGGCACCCCTCAAACTAAGGCAGGCCCTCAAACTAATGCAACCCCTCAAACTAAGGCAACCCCTCAAACTAAGGTAACACCTCAAACTAATGCAACCCTCAAACTAAGGCAACACTCAAACTAAGGCAACCTCTCAAAATAAGGCTACCCCTCAATCTAAGGCAATCCTCAAACTAAGGCAACCCTCAAACTAAGGCAATCCTCAAACTGAAGCAATCCCTCAAACTAAGGCAACCCTCAAACTAAGGCAACCCTCAAACTAAGGCAATCCTCAAACTAATGAAACCCTCAAACTAAGGCAACCCTCAAATTGAGGCAACCCCTTAAACTAAGGCAGGCCCTCAAACTAACACAACCCTCAAACGAAGGCAACCCCTCAAACTAAGGCAACCCTCAAACTAAGGCAACCCTCAAAGTAAGGCAGCCCTTCAAACTAAGGCAACCCTCAAACTAAGGCAACCCCTCAAACTAAGGCACCCTCAAACTAATGAAACCCTCAAACTAAGGCAACCCTCAAATTGAGGCAACCCCTTAAACTAAGGCAGGCCCTCAAACTAACGCAACCCTCAAACGAAGGCAACCCCTCAAACTAAGGCAACCCTCAAACTAACGCAAACCTCAAACTAAGCAACCCTCAAACTAAGGCAGTCCCTCAAACTAAGGCAACCCTCAATCCACGGCAACCCCTCAAAATAAGGCTACCCTCAAACTAAGGCAGGCCCTCATCTACGGCAATCCTCTAACTAAGCCTAGCCTCAAACTAAGGCAACCCATCAAATTAAGGCAACCCTCAAACTAAGGAAACCCTCAAACTAAGGCAACCCTCAAACTAAGGCAACCCCTCAAACTAAGGCAACGCCTCAAACTGAGGCATGGCCTCAAACTACGGCTTCCCCTCAAACGAAGTCTTCCCCTCAAACTAAGGCAGGCCCTCAAACTTAGGCAATCCTCAAACTAAGGAAACCCTCAAACTAAGACAACTCTCAAACTAAGGCAACCCTCAAACTAAGGCAACCTCTCGAACAAATGCAGCCCCTCAAACTGAGGCATCCCCTAAATCTGAGGCAGGCCTTCAATCTAAGGCAGACCCTCAGTCTAAGGCTGCCCCTCAAGTGGCAGGATGGAGGTTGCGGTGAGCAGACAGTGCTTGCAGAATGAGCCAATAACATCTCAGCCACTCTGTAATTTGTTGCTCCATCGGTACCTGTCTCCAATGAAAGATGGTGGGGTGATAAGGAATGAACCAAGGAGAGTCTCGTGGTGATTTTGAGCGAGCGTGTGATTGAAAGGGGGCCACGAGCATGGAAGAAAACCCTGCTGCTTCTATATCCGATGAAAGTAAATAGATTCTCTCTTTGAAGAGTGTTGGTTTATTTAGTTCCCATTTGAATTCTCTCAATCATTTTCACATTCTTTTCTCGAAGCATTGGTCATTTGTGGTCGTGAAGTAGGCACTGAGGCCCACATAGATCTCGCTCGGTGAGTAACTGACTGATACCCTCCTGCTAAACCTCTTCTGTACCCTCTCCAAAGCCTCCACATCTTTCTGGTAGTGTGGCGACCAGAATTGCACGCAATATTTCTAAGTGCGGCCTAACTAAAGTTCTGTACAGCTGCAGCATGACTTGCCTATTTTTATACTCTATGCCCCGACCGATGAAGGCAAGCATGCCGTATGCCTTCTTGACTACCTTATCCACCTGCGTTGCCACTTTCAGTGACCTGTGGACCTGTACGCCCAGATCTCTCTGCCTGTCAATACTCCTAAGGGTTGAGTGGCATTGTAAATTGCGTAAGGGCTTGCCATACTCCGAGATCTGTGGATATGCAAGGGCACTGCGCATCCACAGCTCTCTGGGTTAGAGAGTTCCAAAGACTCATAAGTATCTGAGTGAATAAAAATCCTAATCTCAGACCCCTTATACCGAGGAAATGACCCCCTAGTAACCAGGAGAAGCAGTACCTGTGCCACAGGATCTCAGACCCTCAGAGGTCCCCTCTCCCTCATTCCACTCAACCTACGTCCCTTCTGTCACCATCCGATTCTGTAAATCGCACCTTCTCAAAGCCCATCGCTTTCCTCTTCAGTGCGCTTCACCCTGCAGTCAGCACTCCCCTCGCCTCCCTCTTCATCATCCCACATCCATGACCCCTGCCTGGTATGCTCCATCACCTGAAGGTGCCATGTAGAAATGTTAGCGGAGGGTGCAGGATTATGAGGTGACACTGTACGCTTTGAATGTGCGTCCTCCCCACTCCCCACCCCAGAAGTGACAGAGTCTCTCAGTAGGTTCCATCTCACCTGCATCAGAGAGCAGAAGCATTGACGTTCCAAGGGCCCTCCATCCCGATAGAAGACCTCCCCTCAAGTTGGAGATCATAGTGGGCACCCTGATAAGCAGCATGGCTCAATCGCCGCTGATGTCTCCTTGTGCCCCGTGGTGACCTTACCCTGTGAGGAATGTGCCCCTGTCTCTCCAACCACAGCACTGCACCTCCATGGCCTCTTCCTCAATCGGAGTCAGAACATTGTTACAAAGCCATGCTATACTGCTGCTGTCAACGTCAACCCATCACAGACTGTTGATCAACCTCACATGGAAAGACGTCGGCTGACCTCCAAATTTTCGACTTTGGAGGACCTCTTATCTCACATCTATAGAACAATTCAAAAGGAGCAAAATCTGTAGCCTCGTTCGGTAAATCTCTAGTGGAATAAAGAAGAAAGTTTAGCCTTTTGCTTCAGTTTCTATCGGAACTGACTGCCATTTCATGTAACTTTGGATCAGTTTGCTGTCCGACAATGGAACTTGGTTAGCCATTGCTCAAGTTACTGCACACAAACGAAATATTCCTGGCAGGTCTTCCTGGAATTGCTGCATTTCTTTAACTTCACTTGGTTTCCCTGTGACAATGGGAGAAACTGATACTTTTGTTCCGGCCAAATCATTTTCCAAGGGTGAGTTCATTCCAACTACGAGCAAACTATGGACACCTCCTCCAAATATCATCACTATAACTACAGATTTGCCTGCCTCACTTGAGGAATATGGAGTTTACCTTTCGACAAGATTTCCTTCGAACTTTCAGGTATCTTAATCTCAACGGCGACATTCACAAAGCTTGTAATTATGGTTCAGTAACACTTTAAAGCTTCCCAAATCACGATGAAAAAATTGGCAGACAAAAACGTAAAGGCTCAAACATTTACATTATACAGGAGACAGAAATTTTCCCGATACAGTTCGAGGGGTTTCCCATGGGTCCAGCCCCTCAGTTCAGCTTAGTGGGGGGACCTTACACAGTGGTCTTTCCCCATTGAGCCTTTTCTGCAGCTGCCCCAAGCTTTAGTGCGTCCCTCAGCACGTAGTCCTGGACCTTGGAATGTGCCAGTCTGCAACATTCGGTGGTGGACCACTCTTTGCGCTGGAAGACCAGCAAGTTTCGGGCAAACCAAAGGCCGTCTTTCACCGAATTGATAGTCCTCCAGCAGCAGTTGATGTTTGTCTCGGTGTGCGTCCCTGGGAACAGCCCGTAGAGCACAGACTCCTGTGTTACAGAGCTGCTTGGGATGAACCTCGACAAAAACCACTGCATCTCTTTCCACACCTGCTTTGCGAAGACACATTCCAGGAGGAGGTGGGCGACCGTCTCTTCCCCACCACAGCCACCGCGGGGGCATTGTGCGGAGGGGGCGAGACTTCGGGTGTGCATGAAGGATCTGACGGGGAGGGCCCTTCTCACCACCAGCCAAGCTACGTCTTGGTGCTTGTTTGAACGTTCTGGTGATGAGGCATTCCGTCAAATGACTTTGACGGTCTGCTCGGGGAACCATCCGACAGGATCCACCGTCTCCTTTTCCCGTAGGGCCTTGAGGACATTCCGTGCAGACCACCGCCTGATAAGTAAGTTTGCGGACGACACAAAGGTTGGTGGAGTTGCGGATAATGATGAGGATTGTCAGAGGATACAGAAGGATATAGATCGGTTGGAGACTTGGGCGGAGAAATGGCAGATGGAGTTCAATCCGGACAAATGTGAGGTAATGCATTTTGGAAGGTCTAATGCAGGTGGGAAGTATACAGTAAATGGCGGAATCCTTAGGAGTATTGACAGGCAGAGAGATCTGGGCGTACAGGTCCACAGGTCACTGAAAGTGGCAACGCAGGTGGATAAGGTAGTCAAGAAGGCATGCGGCATGCTTGCCTTCATCGGTCGGGGCATAGAGTATAAAAATAGGCAAGTCATGCTGCAGCTGTACAGAACTTTAGTTAGGCCACACTTAGAATACTGCGTGCAATTCTGGTCGCCACACTACCGCCCATCCACTCTGTCCATGCCACTCATAACTTTGTAAACCTCTATCATGTCGCCCCTCCACCTCCGTCGTTCCAGTGAAAACAATTCGAGTTTATCCAACCTCTCCTCATAGCTAATGCCCTCCAGACCAGGCAACGTCCTGGTAAACCTCCTCTGTACCCTCTCCAAAGCCTCCACGTCCTTCTGGTAGCGTGGATAGCCAGAAGCTTTTTCCCAGGGTGGAAGAGTCAGTTACTGGGGGACATAGGTTTAAGGTGCGAGGGGCAAAGTTTAGAGGGGATGTGCGAGGCAAGTTCCAAGTTCTTTAACCAAGTTTAAACTAAAGGGTTTGGCAATAAAATTGACGTGAGAATTGAAATCAAGTGCGAACAAAACAGACAAACTGAAGCAATCACCTGTACTGCTGTGTCGACCTCGTGCGAACTTAGATGTTTCTTATAATGATAGACTTGTTAAAGGGATGCTGGCAAGTTCATTTAATACCCCGAGCTAAAGGAATACCTGCTTTTGCCACCCCTGACCATCTTTGCCAGTGCCCAGTGATGCAATTCGGGCTAAAAATAAAATCCCCATAAAGCTTTTGGAGATTCATGAATCAATTGTTCGTAACCGTGTAGTGTCTCCTGACCGTGTGCTAATATACAGTCACAATTGAAAGGAATATTTGAAACAGCTAGAAACAGTGGTAAAACTGGCATATAAAAATAAAATCATAATCCAGGAAGTCTTCTTGTTCACCTTTGTAACCTTGTCCAATCTGGATCAACATCATAGTCACTCATTCACCTGTGGAAACAAGAACAAATGTAACATTTATCCTCAATTCAACACCTGTATCCAATTTCCAGGGTTTGCACACATCGCACTGATAAGACATGCTCTGTATTTTCTTCGCTGGGCTCCGGGTGGCCAGTTGGTTTCTCGCAAGTTGCTCACGGTTTCATCCAAACCTTCCCATTTCTCTTTTCAGGCAACCCCCTTGAAAACAATGTTTGCAGCATCACATCAACATCAATTGAGTGGAGGCCGAGAGGATTATGGGTGAACATCTGGAAGCTGAACCAAATGCGTTTGGGAAAAGTAGGAGTGCTTTCATGAGTAACTTGGACACGATTGTTCAACATACCTCATTGTGGCTTCAATACACAACCCATTGAATGTCAGGCAGGGATAGTTACAAATTGTTAATCGGTCATTTTCTCTAGGGGGGTGGTTGTATTGTTGCATATACTGAACAGTGAGAAGTTATATATTGTAGCCGGTCATGACCATGAATCGGAGATCAAGGTCCACCAGGCACCCCTGGATAACACGGACACACAGGAAAGTCTTGTGTTTGATGTCATGTATTGTGTGACATTGGGAAGCCACTGGGTGGAACTGTGATCTGTTCTCCATGAGACAGAAGTATGAGGAATGGATGATGATGATGCACTGAAGACTGGTCTCAGACATGGTCAGTTTTGCTGAAAGCAGCACAGTGCAAAATGATTGTAAGAGAACAGAGTGAAGGACAATCAAGTAAAGAAATTGAAACAAAACGGTAACTCAAAATTCAGGCTGAGGACCGAAAATAAAACACCATTTATTCACCATCTGTATATCAGTAAAACAGAATTCGATGTTTGTTTTAAGTAACATTGTTAGTACCGAGGTGGGAGGAATGTAATATTCATTCGACATTTCCACAAGCAACAAAATGAATTAATTTTTCCCACTTACTGATATGGTTATCATAAGCTTTGCCAGAATAAAACACGGGAATCAGGTTTGTTTAATGAACAAGAAAATTATCGATGTATTATCAAACAAGTCTTAACCAATAATAAAGTAAAGCATAAACAGGGATCTGTTTTGGGGCCACTGCTGTTTGTCATTTTTATAAATGACCTGGATGAGGGTGTAGAAGGGTGGGTTAGTAAATTTGCGGATGTCACTAAGGTCGGTGGAGTTGTGGATAGTGCCGAAGGATGTTGTAGGGTACAGAGGGACATAGATAGGCTGCAGAGCTGGGCTGAGAGATGGCAAATGGAGTTTAATGCGGAAAAGTGTGAGTTGATTCACTTTGGAAGGAGTAACAGGAATGCAGAGTACTGGGCTAATGGGAAGATTCTTGGTAGTGTAGATGAGCAGAGAGATCTTGGTGTCCAGGTGCAAAAATCCCTGAAGGTTGCCACCCAGGTTAATAGGGCTGTTAAGAAGGCATATGGTGTGTTAGCTTTTATTAGTAGGGGGATCGAGTTTCGGAGCCACGAGGTCATGCTGCAGCTCTACAAAACTCTGGTGCGGCCGCACCTGGAGTATTGCGTGCAGTTCTGGTCACCGCATTATATGAAGGATGTGGAAGCTTTGGAAAGGGTGCAGAGGAGATTTACTAGGATGTTGCCTGGTATGGAGGGAAGGTCTTAAGAGGAAAGGCTGAGGGACTTGAGGTTGTTTTCGTTGGAGAGAAGGAGGAGGAGAGGTGACTTAATAGAGACATATAAGATAATCAGAGGGTTAGATAGGGTGGATAGTGAGAGCCTTTTTCCTCGGTTGGTGATGGCAAACACGAGGGGACATAGCTTTAAGTTGAAGGGTGATAGATATAGGACAGATGTCAGAGGTAGTTTCTTTACTCAGAGAGTAGTAGGGGCGTGGAACGCCCTGCCTGCAACAGTAGTAGACTCGCCAACTTTAAGGGCATTTAAGTGGTCATTGGATAGACATATGGATGAAAATGGAATAGTGTAGGTCAGATGGTTTCACAGGTCGGCACAACATCGAGGGCCGAAGTGCCTGGACTGCGCTGTAATGTTCTATGTTCTATAAACACACCGATTGAAATATCAAAGTTGCATTTTGACTTCAGCTGCTCAGACTCACACACGCACACACCTGGCTAACAGAAAAATAAAAGTGAATTTTGTTTAAAGCTCTGTTACAGACAAAACAAAACATTAAAAAAAACATGGGCTGAATACTTGTTCATTCGTGAAGAAAATAGCAGATGATATATGTTGTGCTCCATATCTGACATAAGTGTGGCCTCCAAGTGCACAGAGACGAGTCACTGGGAACTTTTAGAACTGTTCTTTTCAGGTCGTGTTGAGTATTAATTTAGCAGGACTTTCTTCAAAGGCAGGAGATGAAATGAATTGAAACAATGGACTTCACATGGTCTTTTGGAGAGGTGCTGGAAAACTGAGCTGGGTTATGGTGCTCTCTCCATCCTTTGAAATTCTCTTTTGAATGAAGGCGGTGGTGTTGTGAAAATGTCTTCTCCTCTGGCCTCCTTGTCTCGGGAGACAATGGGTAAGCGCCTGGAGGTGGTCAATGGTATGTGGAGCAGTGCCTGGAGTGGCTATAAAGGCCAATTCCAGAGTGACAGACTCTTCCACAGGTGCTGCAGAAAACTTTGTTTGTCGGGGCTGTTACACAGTTGGCTCTCCCCTTGCGCTTCTGTCTTTTTTCCTGCCAACTACTAAGTCTCTTCGACTCGCCACACTTTAGCCCCGTCTTTATGGCTGCCCGCCAGCTCTGGCGATCGCTGGCAACTGACTCCCACGACTTGTGATCAATGTCACAGGACTTCATGTCGCGTTTGCAGACGTCTTTGAAGCGGAGACATGGACGGCCGGTGGGTCTGATACTAGTGGCGAGCTCGCTGTACAATGTGTCTTTGGGGATCCTGCCATCTTCCATGCGGCTCACTTGGCCAAGCCATCTCAAGCGCCGCTGACGCAGTAGTGTGTATAAGCTGGGGATGTTGGTCGCCTCGAGGACTTCTGTGTTGGAGATACGGTCCTGCCACCTGATGCCAAGTATTCTCCGGAGGCAGCGAAGATGGAATGAATTGAGACGTCGCTCTTGGCTGCCATACGTTGTCCAGGCCTCGCTGCCATAGAGCAAGGTATTGAGGACACAGGCCTGATACACTCGGACTTTTGTGTTCCGTGTCAGTGCGCCATTTTCCCACACTCTCTTGGCCAGTCTGGACATAGCAGTGGAAGCCTTTCCCATGCGCTTGTTGATTTCTGCATCGAGAGACAGGTTACTGGTGATAGCTGAGCCTAGGTAGGTGACCTCTTGAACCACTTCCAGAGCGTGGTCGCCGATATTGATGGATGGAGCATTTCTGACGTCCTGTCCCATGATGTTCGTTTTCTTGAGGCTGATAGTTCAGTCAACTTCGTTGCAGGCAGCCGCAATCCTGTCGATGAGACTCTGCAGGCACTCTTCACTGTGAGATGTTAATGCAGCATCGTCAGCAAAGAGGAGTTCCCTGATGAGGACCTTCCGTATTTTGGTCTTTGCTCTTAGACGGGCAAGGTTGAACAACCTGCCCCCTGATCTTGTGTGGAGGAAAATTCCTTCTTCTGAAGACTTGAACGCATGTGAGAGCAGCAGGGAGAAGAAAATCCCAAACAGTGTAGGTGCGAGAACACAGCCCTGTTTAACGCCACTCAGGATAGGAAAGGGGTCTGATGAGGCGCCGCTATGCTGAATTGTGCCTTTCATATTGTCATGGAATGAGGTGATGATACTTAGTAGCTTTGGTGGACAGCCGATCTTTTCTAGTAGTCTGAAGAGACCACGTCTGCTGATGAGGTCAAAGTCGTTGGTGAGATCTATGAAGGCAATGTGGAGGGGCATCTGTTATTCACGGCGTTTCTCCTGTATCTGGCAAAGGGAGAACAGCATGTCAATGGTGGATCTCTCTGCTCGAAAGCCACACTGTGTCTCAGGGTAGACGCGCTCGGCCAGCTTCTGGAGCCTGTTTAAAGCGACTCGAGCAAAGACTTTCCCCACTATGCTGAGCAGGGAGATTCCACGGTAGTTGTTGCACTCACCGCGGTCACCCATGTTCTTATAGAGGGTGATGATATTGGCATTGCGCATGTTGAAACCAGTCTGCATTCTGCTTCTCACGTTTGACAAAGGTGATCATTGCTGAGATATGTGGGCCCACTTGTTCTCTGCAATCTCTGCAGGAGTGTTTCTGAAGATCGTTTTGCAAGTGAATTTAGAAACTTTTGTAACAGCTGTGGATACGACATTCTGTTTGTGTTGATGCGCGGGTGGCCCTTCTGCTTGGAGCGATGTAGCCTCTTTGGTCTGAGTCTAACCTTGCTGCACACCAGGGAGTGGTCGGTGTCGCAGTCCACACTGTGGAAGCTGCGTGTGGTTTGAACGCTGTTTAAGGAGGCTCGCCTTGTGATGATGAGATCCAGCTGGTGCCAACGACGCGATCTTGGGTGCCTCCATGAAACCTGGCGTCAGGTTTTAGTCTCAAAGAAGGAGTTGGTGATGCAGAGGTTATGATCGGCCCACAACTCAAGCAGTCTCTGTCCATTCTCATTCATTCTTCCAATGCTTTGAAGTCCCCCAGAAGGTGCAAATATTCGGTATGAGGAATGCTACTAGCAATATTATGGAGTTTTTTAAGGAAGGCAGTACCTAATGATAATGTCACTGGACTAGTAATCCAGAGCCCAGGATAATGAATTGCGGACATGTTTCCAATCGCACGACAGCAGATGGTGGAATGTGAATTCAATTAAACAATATGGAATTCAAAGGGAGTCTAATGGTGATCATGAAACCATTGCCAATGGGTATCAAATCCATCTGGTTCATTTACGTCTTCAGAGAAGGAAATCTGCCATCCCTACCTGGTCTGGCCTACATGTGACTCCAGACAGACCCACAGCAATTTGGTTGTCTCTTAAATGCCCTCTGAAATGGCCCATCAGGCTCATGAGTTCAGGGACAATTAGGGTGGGGCAACTAATACTGGCCGAACCATCGATGGCCATTTCCCATGAACGAATGAAAGAATGTTAAATATCATGTTATAAAATGTGAATTGCCACATGGAAGGGTGAAGGGAATGATGTTAAAATGTACGTTTGAAGGATTGATTTGGAATTTGATTAATGTATGAGCCTTCGTAGAGGCGGCTGACAACGTTCCCGGGGATGGACTGCCGACCCCCACCACGTCGTCGCGGGTGTGGTCCACCATGGTCATTTAAAGGAGCCGCTGTTTTTAATAACATGTTGGCTCTGCAAGGTGCGGCCCTCGCATGCAGGCCAGCATTGTTCATGTTCACTTCTTACTTCAGTGGTGGGCATGAGCACGGAGCCCAATATCCCTTCATCAGAGGGTAGTTGTCTGCCTCAACTACCCTTTCAGGCAGTACCCACACCACCCTCTGGGTGAGAACTACTAATCACTTTAAATCTATGCCTCCTCGTCACTGGCCTCTCTGCTAAAGTGATCAGACGTCCACTCTATTCAGGCCCCTAAAAATGCTTAACGTTTCAATCAGATCTCCTCTCAGCCTTCTCTGTTCCATGAAGAACAATGCAAGTTTATCCAATTTTCCTTATAGCTTCATTTGTTAGTCAGGGTCGGGATCAGCACATTAGTAAGGGAGGATCTCAGATGGGAACCACAAATGTGGAATCTATTTGGGTGGAGCTGAGAAACAGTCGGGGGAGCAAACATTGGTCGGATGTTTTAATAGGCCACCAAACAGTACGGGTAGTGTGGGGCATGGCATTAATCAGGAGATTAGAGAAGCATAAAGCATGGGTAATACAGTAATCATGGGTGACTCCAATCTGCATATAAACTGGGTAAATATAATATGCACTAATTCTGTGGAGGACGAGTTTCTTGAGTTTGTTAGGGATGGTTTTCCAGAGCAGTATGTTGAGGAACCGAGCAGAGAACAGACTATTTTACATCCAACGTTATCTAATAAGAAAGGGTTAATTAATACTCGGGTTGCGGGTTGTCAAGAACATTTCGGGATGAGTGACCAAACTATGATATCATTTGACATTCTGTTTGAAAGTGGGGTAGTTCAATTTGAAGGCAGGGATACAGATACAGATCAAGGGGAGTCAGTGGACGTGGAGTACCTGGATTTTCAAAAGACCTTTGATAAAAACCCCATAGGAGGTTGGTTCACAAAATTAAAGCACACGGGATAGGAAGGAATATACTGGCATGGATTAAGGATTAGTTTACAGGCAGAAAGTGAAGTCTTGCTTTAATTGTATAGAACCTTGGTGAGATCGCACCAGCAGTACTGTGTGCAGTATTGGTCCCCTGACCTTCGTCAGGATAATATTGGCATAGATGGAGGGCAACGAAGGTTCACCAGACTTGGTCCCGGGATTGTGTGACTGTCCGATGAAGAGAGATTCGGGAAACTGGGCCTGTGTTCTCTAGAGTTTTGAAGAATGAGAGGTGATCTCATTGAAACCTACAAAATGAGGAGAAATGTCTTTACTCAGAGGGTGGTGAATCTTTGGAACGCTTCACCCCAGAGGATGTGGAAGCTCAAACATTGAGTATGTTTAAAACATAGATTGACAGATTTCTAAATACAAATGACATAACGGGATTTGAGGATAATGTTGGAAAGAGGAATGAAGTAGGTGATCAACCATGATCGTATTGAACGGTGGAGCAGTCTCGATGGGCTGAATGGCCTACTCCTGCTCCTATGTTCCAATCTACTTGTATACCCATTAATGTGGTCGCTTGTTAAAAGCGTTTCTAATGTCAATGTACACTCCATCCATTGCACTTCCCCATCTACCATGTCCACTCCTGCCACAAAGAATTCGATGAAGTTTATCAAGCACTAGAATTCCTTTTGTAACGTGTGTTGTTGCTCATACAGAAGATTATTATTTGGCACATTAAATGTTAGCAGTGACAGAGAGCCTTTGTTTTAATGCCATTTATCATGAGGTATAACAGGGACATGAGGAAAAACAGGCACAAAGGAACTGATGAAACATTAGAGAAAGAACCAAATGCTTCGTCAGAGAGTGGGGTTTACTGAGGGGAAGGAAATTGGCTGATTAGGAATGATTTTGGAGAGTAGGCCTCAGTCAGCTAAAGACATGGCTACAAATTGTGAGTCGAAGAGAAAGAAGCATACTAAAATACAACAATAGCCAGGTGCATCTGTATAGTGTCTTTAACATAGCAAATTATCCCACGGAGTCCAACAGAGCAAGCATCAGATAGCTAGCGACCTGTAGCCGCAAGAAAAGAGATATCAGGAGGAGTGTCCATTAGCTCAGTCTAAAAGAAGGAGATTATTGGAGATGGTTGGAAGCTGGAGGGCTTAAGGAGAACTTCTAGAGCATGGAGTTAAGGCACAAATAGGGCAACTGTCGGTCATCAATAAAAAAACAGAGGGTGGGAGGGTTGAGGAATTGTAAGGCTTCAGGACATTATACACGTTGGGTTGGAGATCGTGTGAAGGGATTAAAAATGAGGATGGACAACAGAGAGGGGAGAAATGGAGATCATGATTCCGTTTGATGACCTTACATAGACCCTTGCTGATGAGAGACATTGAAAAGGTGGGACACAGATGGAGGGAGGGGGAGAGAGGGGGGAGACAGGGACAAACAGATAGACTGAGAGTCAGGCAGGGAGAGAGGGGCGGAGGGTGGGAGGATGAGAGGTAGAGTACAGAGGGACGGTGGTGGAAAGAGAGAGAGAGAACAGAGAGAGGAGGGGCGAAAGCAGGAGAGGCAGACAAAGAGGAAGGGGGAGCGGGGCAGAGGGAGGTACAGAGAGGGACAGGGAGAGAGGGACCTTGGAAGAGATAACAGTCTGACATGGCTGTGTGTCGGTCAGCCATGCAGACCGCGAGAATCTTTCTTAAATAGAGACAGAGCGAGAGAGATGGAGATGGTGAAGGGGGGGGGGGGGGGGGGGGGGACAGTAATTGCAGTGAGGCATGGACACCAGCAGATGGAGATGGTGAGGGGGGCAGTAACTGCAGTGAGACAGGGACACCAGCAGATGGAGATGGTGAGAGGAGGGGGACAGTAACTGCAGTGAGACAGGGGCACCAGCAGATGGAGATGGTGAGAGGAGGGGGACAGTAACTGCAGTGAGACAGGGACACCAGCAGATGGAGATGGTGAGGGGGGCAGTAACTGCAGTGAGACATGGACACCAGCAGATGGAGATGGTGAGGGGGGCAGTAACTGCAGTGAGACATGGACACCAGCAGATGGAGATGGTGAGGGGGACAGTAACTGCAGTGAGACAGGGACACCAGCAGATGGAGATGGTGAGAGGAGGGGGACAGTAACTGCAGTGAGAAAGGGACACCAGCAGATGGAGATGGTGAGGGGGGACAGTAACTGCAGTGAGACAGGGACACCAGCAGATGGAGATGGTGAGCTATTGCTGATGGGAGATTCTGTGTTGCTGAGAGTTTGAAAGTTTCCAAAAGTTTGAGGAGTTTACTTTCTTTAAACTTGAGATGCTGAATGAAATAATTTCAGTACAATTGTTGTTAAATGGTTATTGTCCTGCTATGTGAACACTTGTAACATTGAACTTGTTCCTATTTGGAAAATTATTTTGAATGATTAAAGATAATGCATAAATAAAACAACAGCATCAAATAAAACTCAACAATCATTTACAAAGAAAAACTCTCTAAATAAGTTGTGTTGAATTCTTCATGACTAACGTTCTGACATCTCTCTCGCTCTCACTCTATGCTGTTATCTTCTCTACTATAACTCATGACAAGTGACACTTTATTACAGCAGCAAAAACTCTTTTGTCAGAATGTGGAGGTCGTTTTCGCTGAGCTTTATATAAACTGGAGGTGAAAAGTGAAAGAGATTTAATACAATTAGTGTTAAATGGCCATTATCCAAACCGACCCCTCCAGATTTTAAATTACAGCAGCTTTTCTGCCCTGTTAATGAGATTTTTGGGGGAGGGAGAAAGAGAGAGAGACAGACAGGTTTCTGTGTGGAATGGTCCATTTGGGATATGGTTGGAATATCCCTCTCTCCCCCACTCCCTGTTTACACAGAGACTCACCTTGGACTGTCCCATACCTGGGAAGCAGTGTCCAGACAGAGGAAGCTGAGAGCTGATTGGGTGATCTGTATTTTGGGTGGACTGTCTGTTTTGAGTGACAGGTTCTGGGATATATTAGGACAACATCAGCCTCTATTCTTTCTTTCCATATGGCAGGTTTGTGAAGGTGAGTCTCTGTGTCCAGGTGAATTGTAAGCTGATGACAGTGTGTGTGTGAGAGAGAGAGAGAGAGTCCAGTCTGAATCCCTCACTCTCTCTGTCCCAGTCCTGACCCTTTCTCCAATTCCCACCCAAATCTCCCTCTCCAGGATCTTTTCCCCATGGATGGAGGCAGACGGTGTGGGATGGTGAGTATCACATCTTTATTGTCTCTCTCTGCCTTTCTCCCTCCTGCTGACTCAATCTCTCTCTCTCTCAATCTCTCTGTCTTTCTCTCTCTTTTTCTCTGTGTGTGTGTTTTTTTCTCTCTCTCCTGTTATTTTTCCTCTCTCTTTTTCTCTGTGTGTGTTTTTTTTCTCTCTCTTCAGTTTTTTTCTCTCTCTTTTTCTCTCTCTTTTTCTCTGTTTTTTTCTCTCTGTGTTTTTCTCTCTTTTTCTCTCTCTTTCTCTGTTTTTCCCTGTTCTCTTTTTCTCTGTTTTTCTCTGTCTCTCTCTCTTTTTCTCTGTTTTTCTCTCTCTCTTTCTGTGTTTTTCTGAGGACTCCCCCATCTAAAAATCCCCCCCCAGGAACAGACCCCCACCCCTGGAACAGACTCCCATCTAAATTCCCCCCCGGGAACAGATTCCCCCCCCCCCCCGGGAACAGACCTCCCCCCTCTAAATACCCCCCCCCCGGGAACAGACCTCCCCCCTCTAAATACCCCCCGGAACAGACCTCCCCCTTCTAAATACCAGCCGGGAACAGACCTCCCCCTCTAAATACCCCCCCCCAGGAACAGACCTCCCCCTTCTAAATACCCCCCCCCCCCGGAACAGACCTCCCCCCTCTAAATTCCCCCCCTCTAAATTCCCCCCCCCGGAACAGACCTCCCCCTTCTAAATTCCCCCCCCCCCGGGAACAGACCCCGTTGCGAACAGACTCCCATCGAAATACCACACCCCATTCAGCCCTTTGATCCTGTCCCACCCCATGTTAGATCATGGCTGATCTGTCCCTTCACCCATTGGGCCAAAAGGAGACAGGCAGAGACAGTCGGGGAGCAGATACACACAGAGGCAAAGAAACGCTGGGCTGGACTCGGACTTGGTACCAATGGTGCAAACCAGAGAGACAGAGGGGCAGAGGGGCAGAGATGCCGAGAAGGGCAGAGAGAAAGAGAGATGTAGATATTGAGAAAGATCCCAGACAAAGAGAGATGCAGCGACAGAAAGAAGTGGAGGGGCAGAGATACAAAGTAAGATGCGTTTACAGAATAGAGAGGGGTGTCCCGGGACAGCGGGGGAGAAGATGCACTGATAATCTTGCAGGAAAGGAGGAGCAGAGATGGAAAGATTCAGGGATTTGGAAGTGAGTGAGCGAGTGAGAGAAGAAATGGACTGAGAGAGAGAGAGAGATAAAGATGCAGAGAGTCGCAGAAAGAGAGTGACAATGGAAACCTGTGTGACTCTAGAGAGGGGCAGAGATAGAAAGGATGTTGAGAGATACAGAGATAGGGATTTAAAGATGTGAAGAAACAGAACTAGGAACAAGGAGGAAGGTGCAGGGAACAAGTTGCAACAAGATATTGAGAGACGGGAAATCTACAGGATTACATTGACTGCTCTGGAGCAGCACTTCCCAAACTATTCCCTTCGGAGCACCCTCCAGCCCCCTCCCTTGTGGTTAAAAAATCCACAGACCCCCGAAAACAAAATCAAAATACTGCAGATGCTGGAAATCTGAAATAAAAACCGTGTTGGAACTGCTGAGCATTTCCAGCACTTTGTTTTTCTATCAGCCCCGAAAACACACAGTTTTCTTTTCTGTATCTAGAAATGAATTTGACAATGACACATATATATTTATTATTATTTTCCCTCTCTGGTTAAAGCTCTTGTCTGAGAATTCCACGTGGCCAAAGGATTCTCCCTCTGCATCTTCACAGCTGCAGCTTCCGAAAAGATTCTCCTTGGGAATAAGAGAAATAAAATTGATTCAAACAAAGCAAAGCATTTTTGAACAGAAATCAAACACAGCAAGAGCCCAGGACTCTCACTCACTCACTGACATAAAACAATCTCTCAGTGACTCCCCATCTTACAAATACATCCCCCGACACAGAGCCAGAGACTGGGAAGTGTGGATGTGTTTACCCTGTCATTTCCTGCTCTCTCTCTCTCTCTCTGTGTGTTTAACCTGCCAACCCCAGCACAGCAAGAGCCCAGGAATTGCCCTCGGTTACACAAACACTCTCTCAGCAGCACCCAATTACAGTTAGCCTTGCGAGGTGGGCCCCAGAGAGGAAATTAAACCTCGGGCTAATAAACAGACACAACTCACGTGGGCCTTTTAGGTGCAGCCTGTGGACAAGGCCTCAGTCCATCCCCTCTGCAGGAAGCTCCTGTCCAACGATTCCTCGTCCCAAACTTTCCCGCTTTTCACCTTCACCATGCAGTTTGCAGAATGAAAATTCATCAGGGGAAAGAAGGAGAAAAAATGGCATTAAAATACAAAGTGAGGACATTTTTAAACAAAATAGCACAGCAAGAGCCCAGGGTTTCCTCTCTCAGTTACACAGACAATCAGCAATATTCAAATATAATCAAGTCACAGTTATAAACCAGATTGAGACAGAGAGAGCACACACACACACACACACACACACACACACACACACACACACACACACACACACACACACACACACACACACACACACACACACACACACACACACACACACACACACACACACACACACTGAACCAGACTGGGGAATGTGTCCACTCTGGAGAGAGAGAGTGAAAGGTGGGTTTTGTGATTGGAACTGGCATCTTGCTACCCAGTTATATCCTGAGTGAACTGTTTGCAAACTCCACCCCTTGAGTCTCTGACATGTTGGGCTGTCTCTCAAACTCCTGCCTCGGGGGCCTGTCCATTGATATGTTAATCCCAGGACAGGACCTTCCTGACTCTTCCAGTCCATTGATATGTTAATCCCAGGACAGGACCTTCCTGACTCTTCCAGTCCATTGATATGTTAATCTCAGGACAGCAATGATTTCAGCCATTTCTTGGTTAATTTTAAACCTTTAATTCTTTCCCTGCAGTTTGAAAATTTCAAACACTGATCCAACACTCCCCCCTCAAACCTTCACACTAAACCCACAATACAGGACTGAGCAGATAATGGGGATTGTTACTGAGGTTGTGTTTGGGGATTTTTACTGACATCAGTGTGGATTGTAAAGTCTCTCCCCTTCCCCCACTTCTAAAGTCTCTCAGGGTTGTTGTGCACTGGCAGCTTTTTCAGTGTGTAGTCCCTTTCAACTTTTAATAAAATCTTTTGAACACAAATAAATGTCAAATTTCTCCTCCAAGCTGTTTTGTCTTCCCTCTGCCACTGTCTCTCTCTGTCACTCCCTATCTCTCTCTCTGTCTCTCTCAGGACTGGGCAGACACTGGGGATTGTTACTGAGGTTCAGTTGGCCAGTTTTACTGACATCAGTTTGGATTGTAAAATCTGTGTGTGTGTGTCACTGTTACAATGCAGGAAATTCTGCAGGCAAGCTGTGCACAGCAAGATCCCAGCAATGGTGACACTTCAACATTCAGTTTACCAAGGTTTTGAGCGTGCATTTCTCTCTCTCTCTCTGCCTTTCGCCATCTTTCTCTGCCTTCGCTCCCTCACCCACACTCCGCCTCTCTCTCTCTCTCTCTCTCTCTGTTTAACCTGCCACCTCCAGCTGTTCCCCACTCTCCCTCAGTTTCTGCCTCAGTGTTGTAATGTAGGAATTGATGCAGGAAATGTATGCACAGCAGGATCCCACAATGTGATCATAGCCAGATATCCCATCACAGTCCTCAGAAAATGCTAAACTCCATCTTTAAACTTTTCACAAGCCTTTATACAGCTTCACGTTCAGCTCTTGTAGTAATTGGCCCTCAGGAGCAGTTGACACTCAATGAATTAATTTTGAAAGTGCTCCTCACTGTTGTAATGCAGGAAACCTGCAAGCAGTGTGTGCACAGCAAGATCCCACAGGCAGCAATATGATAATATGCGGGTTGTTTTTAATGCAAGACCCCACAAGCAGCAGTGCAATATCAGCTGGCTACCCCATACCCCCTCTGATTCCCTCCATGTTTCCCTCACTCTCCTGTCTCTCACTCCCTCTGTGACTGTCTGTCTCTCTCTCTCTCTCTCCCCCCCTCTGAATCTGTCTCTCTCTCTCTGTGCCTGTCTCTCTCTCTCTGAATCTGTGTGTCTCTTTCTGTGCCTGTCTCTCTCTCTCTCTCTCTCTGCATCTGTGTGTCTCTCTCCGAATCTCTCTGTCTCTCTCTCTGTCTGTCTCTCTCTCTGAAACTGTGTCTCTCTCTCTCTAAATCTGTGTGTCTCTCTGTGCCTGTCTCTCTCTTGCTCTCTCTGAATCTGTGTATCTCTCTCTGTGCCTGTCACTCTCACTCTCACTGAATCTGTCTGTCTCTCTCTCTGTGCATGTCTGTCTCTCTCTCTCTCCCTCTCTGAATCTGTGTGTGTCTCTCTCTGTGCAGGTCTCTCTCTCCCTCTGAATCTGTGTGTCTCTCTGTGCCTGTCTCTCTCTCTCTCTGAATCTGTGTGTCTCTCTCTCTCTGTGCCTGTCTGTCTCTCTCTCTCTCTGAATCTGTGTGTCTCTCTCTCTGTGCCTGTCTGTCTCTCTCTCTCTCCCTGAATCTGTGTGTCTCTCTGTGCCTGTCTCTCTCTTGCTCTCTCTGAATCTGTGTATCTCTCTCTGTGCCTGTCACTCTCACTGAATCTGTCTGTCTCCCTCTCTGTGCATGTCTGTCTCTCTCTCTCTCTGAAACTGTGTGTGTGTCTCTCTCTCTGAATCTGTCTGTCTGTCTCTCTCTGAATATGTGTGTCTCTTTCTGTACCTGTCTCTCTCTCTCTCTCTCTGAATCTATGTGTCTCTCTCTCTGAGCCTGTCTCTTTCTGAATCTCTGTGTCTCTCTCTGTGCCTGTCTCTCTCTCAATCTGTGTGTCTCTCTCTGAATATGTGTGTCTCTTTCTGTACCTGTCTCTCTCTCTCTCTGAATCTGTGTATCTCTCTCTCTGAGCCTGTCTCTCTCTGAATCTCTGTGTCTCTCTCTGTGCCTGTCTCTCTCTGTATCTGTGTATCTCTCTCCGTGCCTGTCTCTCTCTCTCTCTCTCTCTCGCTCTAAATCTGTATCTCTCTTTGTGTCTGTCTCTCTTTCTCTCTCTGAATCTGTGTCTCTCTCTGTGCCTGTCTCTCTCGCTCTCTGAATCTGTGTGTCTCACTCTGTGCCTGTCTCTCTCTGAATCTGTGTGTCTCTTTCTGTGCCTGTCTCTCTCTCTCTCTCTCTCTCTCTGAATCTGTTTGTCTCTTTCTGTGCCTGTCTCTCTCTGAATCTGTGTGTCTCTTTCTGTGCCTGACTCTCTCTCTCTCACCCTCTCTCTCCCTGAATCTGTGTGTCTCTTTCTGTGCCTGCCTCTCTCTCTCTCTGTCTCTGAATCTGTGTGTCTCTTTCTGTACCTGTCTCTCTCTCTGAATCTGTGTGTATCTCTCTCTGTGCCTGTCACTCTCTCTCTCTCTCTCTCTGCATCTGTGTGTCTCTCTCTGTGTCTGTTTCTCTCTCTCTGCCTCTCTCTCTCTCTCCCTCTCTCTGAAACTGTGTGTCTCTCTCTCCGAATCTGTGTGTCTCTCTGTGCCTGTCTCTCTCTCTCTCTGAATCTGTGTGTCTCCCTCTCTGAACCTGTCTCTCTCTCTCTCTCTCTCTGAATCTGTGTGTCTCTCTCTCTCTGTGCCTGTCTCTCTCTCTCTGAATCTGTGTGTCTCTCTCTGTGCCTGTCTCTCTCTGAATCTGTGTGTCTCTCTCTTTGTGCCTGTCTCTCTCTCGCTGAATCTCTGTGTCTCTCTCTGTGCCTGTCTCTCTCTGAATCTGTGTCTCTTTCTGTACCGGTCTCTCTCTCACTCACTGTATCTGTGTGTCTCTTTCTGTGCCTGTCTCTCTCTTGCTCTCTGAATCTGTGTGTCTCTCCCTGTGTCTGTCTCTCTCTCTGTGTCTGTCTCTCTCTGTGTGTGTCTCCCTCTCTCTCTCCCTCTCTGAATCTGTGTCTCTCTCTGTGCCTGTCTCTCTCGCTCTCTGAATCTGTGTGTCTCCTTCTCTCTGCCTGTCTCTTTCTCTCTCTCTCTCTGAATCTGTGTCTCCCTCTCTCTCTCTGAATCTGTGTCTCTCTTTCTGTGCCTGTCTCTCTCGCTCTCTGAATCTGTGTGTCTCCTTCTCTCTGTGCCTGTCTCTCTCTCCCTCTCTCTGAATCTGTGTGTCTCTCTGTGCCTGTCTCTGTCTGAATCTGTGTGTCTTTCAGTGCCTGTCTCTCTCTGAATCTGTGTGTCTCTCTCTCTGTGCGTGTCTCTCTCTCTCTGAATCTCTGTCTCTCTCTCTGTGCCTGTCTCTGTCTGAATCTGTGTGTCTTTCTGTGCCTGTCTCTCTCTCTCTCTCTCTGTATCTGTGTGTCTCTTTCTGTGCCTGTCTCTCTCTCTGTGCCTGTCTCTCTTGCTCTCTGAATCTGTGTGTCTCCTTCTCTCTGCCTGTCTCTTTCTCTCTCTCTCTCTCTCTGAATCTGTGTGAGTCTCTCTGTCTGTGCCTGTCTCTATTTCTCTCTCTCAATCTGTGCGTCTCTCTCTGTGCCTGTCTCTCTCTCTCTCTCTGCATCTGTGTGTCTCTTTCTGTGCCTGTCTCTCTCTCTGTGCCTGTC